>NW_015506623.1:173959-174456 GCF_001515645.1 Sinocyclocheilus grahami
ATCTTGTTTTAACCACGGACACAAAAGTTATACCACAATTCATGCACAGTCATGTCAAGCAGATACTGAGAGAGACACAGTGCATCATCGTGTCATGTGTGCTGGGACGCAGTATTTTGCACTTACTTTGTATTAATAGAGTGTTGACTGAAATAAGTTTGTATGAATAAAGTTTTTGTTTTTGGAGAATCATAATGTCTCTTATCTGTTGTATTTGAGCAGGACAGGGATGCACTTTGGTGACACGTAAAACAAATTCCCAACATTGTGTCTTTCCATCATGTGTGATGTGCTTGCAGATCACAAGCATTTCCTCATTTCACTTCAGAATTTTTTGTTATATTTTTTATACTGTTATCATTTGTAAAGTATATAAATATATTTATTTTCCTTTACCTTTACCAAATGTACCTGTATTTACTTTGTTTTCATATTTGGCGACTTTTTGTGAAAAATGGAGACTTTTGAGGGTGGTTCTAGAGATTTTCTGAGGGAGG
>NW_015506623.1:179653-227157 GCF_001515645.1 Sinocyclocheilus grahami
ACAAATAAGATAAACAGGTGTCTGACAGTCATTTTCAGGCCCAGAAATTGAAAAGTAAACAAGTGTAAAATAACAGTGCATATTTCAGTGTATTAATTAAAGACCAATCCTTGTTGAAGTTGCAAAAGCTATTCAGTCAAGAGCAGCGAGTGATTTCCTCGTCTTCTGTTGCTTAACATTAAAAACACAGACAGCAGAAATAGACTGCGGTTCCTCACAGATACTGACACACGTGTCGTCTTCCTCGACTGTTGACGTTCACTTTAGACATGACCAACAAGGTTAGCAAGGGTACTCACAAAGACGGGCATGTTGACATATCTTTTGTGTTAGTTTATACGTATGGTGGGTGGTGTATCGTGGTGTTTCGGTTCGATTTGAATATCATTACTCCCCTACCTAGCGCACATTCAGTTTCACAGTCAAATGTCATTTGCAGCTTCATGAGAAGTGTGTCATCAGCACTGAGGCGGGTTTTCATCTGTTTGCATGTCAGAGCTGAAAACACTCTGACCTCAGGCTAGAGGAACAAACCACACAAAACACGGCACACTACAGCAGAGAAGCTTCTTCTCAAAGAGCATCAGAAAATCAGCAACGTGTGTTAGAAAAGCACACAGTGTTCAACTTGATAAATTCCTGTGTCTGACTTGCGATCAGTGTTGTTGGTAACACACTACAAGTAATCAGATTACTTTTTCAAGTAACTAGTAAAGTAATGCATTACTTTTTAATTTACAAGAAAATATCTGAGTTAGTTTTTCAGATCAGTAACACCAGAACTTAGTTTCCTCGTGTACTGACTGACAGCTCTCCAGTGCTCATGTTGAGAGAATCAGGAGTGAGTTCAGTTCAGAAGCGCTGTGTGAACAGGATCTTACTGTAGTTCGAGACTAAATGTCAACATGCATTTACTCATCTCACTCGCACAAAAACAGATTCAGTATTCCTCGAAATGAATAAAAACAGTGAAATGCAAACTCAGAATATGAAGCAAACCTACAACAATTAAATTTGGTAAATAACACAGATATACTTTATGCATTTAATCGCATTTTATTAACCAGTGTCTGTGCTGCTGACTTTTGATGATCCGACTCAACCGTACTAATAAGCAAAAATTACTTTAGATTAGGGATGCACCGATGTATCGGCCGCCGATATTTATCGGCCGATTTTTCCTCAATTTACAACCATCGGCATATCGGCTATATAAGGAAAAAGGCCGATATAACAAACCGATGGTTTATTAATTAACTGCGTGAAGGCACTGAGCTGTATAATGTCTGTAGCATAATCCTAGCGCTGCTGTCTGCACTTTAATGCTAATCAAATAACAAAAGATCGCACACTATTCTTGACTAAATAACTCAAGTGTAGCGGACCTCATCTGAATGATGACCAAAACTTTACTGATGTTTTATTAAGTTTATTGCGTCCTTTTTCACTCCAAAAAATCACCACAAGAGCTAAACAAAACACAGCACGAGAAGTGCACATTAAACTCCCTCTCTCTCAGTTGCATTATCATCAACATACAGCGAATTACACTTATAAACACTTATTACAACTAACAGTAAACAAATATATCCAGATCTCAGGCCTTTTCGGGGGGTGCTTAATAAACTGACAAACTTTAAATCTGAAGAACTGCGTGCTTTCATTACCCATATAACGCCCCCGCCTTGGTAATCTCATACATATTTTAACTTACAAAAAAATATTAAAATGTATACAAAAAACAAATTTGAAGATTAATCATAATAAAGTCTGTTACAATAAAGAAGGACTATATGTATTTATTTGATTTATACAGTGAAGTGTTATTTTACATTTGTTTATTTTATTTCCTGTACTGTTAAACCTTCCTAAAAAGCACTGTTTATTTAATATGCATCTTTGTTCTGTTGTATTTATGTAGGCCTGCTGAATGTTAAATGGATCCAATCCATGTTCATTAGAAATTATTTGATGATGCAGCAATAAAACTGCTAGTATAATTTAATGCAGGTGTTTTTGAACTTTGCTGATTTAAAACATGATCAAAATACTATCTATTTTGATGCCGAAATTTCAAATAAGAGAGGAAGTGACAAATATCAAGTATCAGTATCGGCCAATAAGTGTTTGTTAAAATCGGTATCGGTCCCAAAAAAATGTTTATTGCTGAAGAGAGAAAAATGAGCCCAGCCTAGATGAGAAAAAGTAGCACAACACATTACTTTCCAGAAAAAGTAACTAAGTAACACAATTACAGAGTAACACAATATTGTAATGCATTACTTTTAAAAGTAACTTTCCCCAACACTGGTTGCGATGAAGTTTGCGAATGTTTGTTTGAACTGTGGTTTGAGGAAACACTGAATCGTTGAACTCTGTTGTACATAGAACATAGTTGGCTAACGATGGTTTTGGGAAACACGCCTCAGGATGCTCGACTACTCATCCAAATACTGATTAGTCAACTCTACCTCTATTCTAAGCATCCTCACTCTATCCAATACCTACTGAAACCGAGGGGGTTCGTTTGGCACCCAAGCCGAGCCCCTTCTGCTAGAACAGCAATCCAAATCCATTCAAGTCATTAAGACTGGATGGGCAGGTGAGCTGAGAGTTGTCATCCCGATCCCCTTCATTCACCTGCTTCTTCTGTTCACTCACTACCCACAGAACATCCTCATCCATGCAACTGTATTTGTGTGCGGCACACGCAAAATAAGAGAGGAGGGTCTCAGTGAAATCTGACCGCATGAGGAAACCCCAAACATGACCGCTGTGTTTCCGTAACTAACCCTCAGCAGGTAAAGCTGTGAAATGCTGAATGCTCTGCTGCAGTCGACAGTGTATTTCAGGACTGTGGGATTTTAGATGTCCCGCTGTGAGCCGTGTTCCTGTTATCATCCACAGGTTTACTTATGAGGAGTTGTAAGCCACAAAGTAGATGTTTCACCCACAATCTTCCTCATCTCTCAGATATAAGCTGCATGTGGAGCGAGGATCGAGTGCATCATCATTCTGCATACGGGAAGTGCAGTCTTTCTCATGAGACCCTTGATAGTGTTGTGCAATAAAGGGAATGATGTACTTATAAGTCTATTTATTTGTTGAATATCTGTCAGGTGATCTGTTGAAGAGCTGTGCATGAATCAATAAGAAACAGGTTGACTAATGGTGCATTCAAGTCCTCCTGGGAAGTTTGTATTTATGAGTTTGTAAGCTGTAATAATTACAACATCCAGTGTGTTCAAATAACTTTGGTCAGAGCAAGATCACGGTGTACCTCTTCTGTATCAATTCAACACAACTCTACGTCTACAAAATGATGAATAAAAATGTGCATTGGCTGCGTTTTGGCTTTTTATGTTTATATTTGATTTATGAAGGTGTTGTAAATTGAATCATTATTTTGTCATGATTGTACACTATTGCACCATGCAAATTTGTTTTATTGTAAATGAAAAATTATATTTTCATTAATTTTAACAAATCAACACAGATGCTGCATCCACTGCGCTCAGCATGTTTTCTTACTGGTTTTCCACTGGTAATTAGATATATTAGTTTTCCAAAAAGAGGACAGTGGGTGCAGGGTGGGGGGGCTGGGGTGGGGTGTGGTTGGTGGTTAAAGTAGCGCCCAAACTAGCGCAATGACCATATCCCAAATATCAACGCTATATCAAAATATCAAAAATATGTCATTTCCATACCTAAAAAAATACATATTTTACAGTCACTGTTGTGCATATTGATCATAAACACAGCTAAAAAGCTTCCTATTAGTGGTCCTATTTACAAAACAAATCTAGCACAGTTTTATCATAGGTAGAATGTAAACTTTTCAATACAAGCATTTCAGTCAAATGTAATTTATGCAACATTTCAAACATTTAACCCACAGGGGGAAATCAAGCCATGGCAACTGTTTAAAAGCATCCCAATTCTAAGGGGGAAAAAAAGTGGACTTGACAACCCTGCATCCAACACGAGCTGCAGGAGTCAGATTTGACTGATCACGGGTGGAGAGGAGAGGAAAAGATCATGCTGGAGGATTTGCTGCTCAACAGATCCTGAGCTCACTGACAAATATCTGATCTTCCTGTACACAGTGATCGCGAAATCGAATGTGAACAGCGAGCGCTCATTCAAAAGAGATTTAAATACCCCGCACATTGAACATTTTATGCAATATTACAATGTTTGCGGGAGCACTGGACACAAAAATCACAGGAGCGGGTGATAATGGTCAAAAATTCAGCGGGAGCAGGATTAAGAAAACAGTCCCTCTCGGGGTATTAATATTCATGAGCCTTTTCCATAGAACTACTGCTACATCCCGCAAAATGAATAAATGCAAATAAATGAACCAAGAGGAAGCAGTGCAGCTAGTAGAGACGCTGAAACGGATCTAGGCGCCCCTGCAGTGCAGTGCATCGGTCTTCAGAGTGTTTATCGGAGAAATAACCTTCTTAAACGTGACTAACCGCTGAGCCCCGTCTGTGTGTGTGTGTGTGAAGCGCTCGTGCAGCAGTCGGTGCATCGCCACTCACCCGTCGCGCAGCTCCGCAGTTTCTCCAGAATGCGCCATGTGTGCACCGCGCGCCGAGGTTCCCGCGAGCTGAGATGTGCAGATAAGAGACGATAATCCCAGCCAAACCGGAGCTCATTCATGAAACACACTGAGCCCCGTCTGTGTGTGTGTGTGTGTGTGTGTGTGTGTGTGTGTGTGTGTGAAGCGCTCGTGCAGCAGTCGGTGCATCGCCACTCACCCGTCGCGCAGCTCCGCAGTTTCTCCAGAATGCGCCATGTGTGCACCGCGCGCCGAGGTTCCCGCGAGCTGAGATGTGCAGATAAGAGACGATAATCCCAGCCAAACCGGAGCTCATTCATGAAACACACACACACACACACACACACACACACTTTTCTTCCCGCGACCAAAAATAAAAGTATTAAACTTGCACTATGAAAGGTTTATTAAGAGAAAGAAGAAGAAGAAACAACAAAATTCTATTATTGACCGAGTACACATTTGTACGCTGTCGAGTCAGTTTTGGCAGCAAACTCTCGTCTATGTGACTGGCTCTTGTATGTTTGTCGTGTCCGTAAACACAAAAGAAGGTCTGTTTACAGTGTGGCATGTGTGAGTGCTGACTTCAGCATCAGTCATCAAACCTTTTTACTTGTATGACTCATTTCCACAATAATTAAGTTTTTTAAATACATCTTACTGTTTTAAAAATGTACATTTACTACACTCTGTGCTATCTTACCATGGTATTAAATGACTAAAACCTGCTGAGGGTGTCACGAGTCCGGTCCATGAACTTCCGTCCACTTGCCACCCGAGGTCCCGTGATATTGACTCTCACACCACACAGACTGTTACACATCACCCTGGACTACATTTCCCATACTCCAGTGCACTAATCACAAGCTCACCTGAAACCAATCACACACAGCTGCTACCAATTACACACACTATATAAATCAGTATCATACCACCCTTCAACACCGAGTACTGTTTAGCGTTTATCTCTCATCTGGCGATAGCTACTTTACGGAGCCATTCCAGGTTTCTGAATCTAGTATAGCCTTGTTCTTAGTCTGTTTACCCGTGTCTCGATCCTTGCCTGTTATCTCGTTTTGTCTGATCTCTGCCTGTCCTGAAGTTTATAGCCTGTTCTGGATTTACCCTTTGCCTTGCTGTTTCGGACTGTGTTTGCACCTCGCCTGGACCCTAGCTCGTCTTGTGGATTCCCCGTTGGCCTTGCCCTCAGGATTACGTTCGCCGGAGATCGACCACGCCCGTTTACTGGACTACTCTTGTGTCTTGCCCTCAATATACCTGTTTGCCATTGTTTGACCCATGCCTGTTCTGACCACGTCTGACTAAAAGCCTGCAGATGGATCCGCTCGTCTCGTTCGCCCCGTAACCGAGGGAGTGAAAGTAAATTTGTCAAATCTTTTTTTTCTCTTCCGATCTTTGTAATTTCTGTCTATAAATTTGTCATTGAAACACAATAGTGGATTTTGTTTTCCTGTTGGAGCAAATGGAAACAAACATTTTGTATTTGTCATGGTCTCCCATTCACCATTGAAGAAGTTTACCCATCTGTGTTCATTTTGACAGCAAATTTAGTTTTAGTCAGTCTTTTGACTAAAATGCCATTTAATTTTAGTCATCTGAATTGTTTTAGTTGACTAAATCTACCGTAAATTTAGTCAGGTAAAACCTAATGGGTTTAGTTACAGTGCATTTCTCTAAAATTTCCAAACTCATTATATAGGTTTGATATTAAGGTTTTATCATGATAGACACTGATTTAACTGCTGTGACACACAATATGCCTTTATGTTAAAATTAAATAAAACCACTTCTCATAAAGAACAAGAACACGGTCTTCTTATTAATGAAATACCAATGGTTATATCGGCTAATTATGCATTCTTTATAGCAACTTGTTTACCATATTCTTTCAAGCAGACATATTTATTTCTATAAATTAATCTTTAGGGCTACTAAAGTTTTTCAGTGAAGAGCAGTGAGTGATTTTTCTGTCTTTCTGTTGTTGCTTGATTAACATCAATGACTCGGACAATAGCAACTAAATTAGGCTGCTGTCCCTTTAAAACCGAATGCACCGCTGCAAAGTAGGCATTGTACTGATACACTTTCTTCCTACTGTTTACGTTCACTTCAGACGTAATCAGCTGTGTTTAGGTGAATACTCCTCAAAACGGACAATTCAACATCATTTTGTGTGTAATTCTCCGTTCATGCGACGTGAAAAATACTCACGCGCTGTGAGAGGCGCTTTCTGTGTGTGTGTGTGCTTCAGTGTCTGCGCTCAGAAAACCTGACCGAATTGAGTTCTCTCTTGCGTCGTCAGATTTATCCATATGTCTGCTCTTCTCTTACCGCCACATATTGACATTTTTTAACATTTTATGTGACGTGCAGCAAGTGTATGTCCCGCCGGTTCATATGTACGTATCTAACCTCCGAACCACGCAGCAGATTCCTTCTGAATGAATCTCATCCCAAATCGTCGCTCCCTAACATTTTTGTATCGTTTTTATTCGTTGACGAAAATGTCAATAGATTTACGTCATAGTTTTTGTCATTCAAAAAGGGTTTTAGTTCGTTATCTCCTTGTCCTCTGTGAAAAAAAAAGTCAAATTAACACTGATCTGTGGTGACTAACACGTCTGAGAACCCTGAAAAAGAGAGAAGGGTGCAAGACTAGTTAGTACTCACCACAGTTTGAAATGTGAAAAAAGTGGGTGAGTTATAGACTTCAGTCTGATTAGCACCATTTATTTATTAAATTATTTAGACAGGAGTGAAAACGAGGCTGTGAGGGATGGAAGCACAGTGTGTTCAATAGATTGTACTGTAATTTAACAACATACCAGCTGTTCAACTGAAAAAAAAAAACACTTTCAGTTGACAAAAACTCTATAAAACCTTGTGAGTGTTGAAAATGACATGTGATCTATGATCTTTATACAGTGTATGTCACTGTAAAGACTGAAAGGCATTCAGGCCGCAGGCAGAAGTGGCCCAAAATTGATTTTCTTTGCTCATAACAGTATGAACAGCACAAACCACACTCCATATGTGGTCCTAAACCAGATACAGTTGTTTGCAGTGCGACCTCAGTCTCAACAGTCATAACAGAACTAATGCGGCTTCTACACCATTCTAGACACTTGTCACAATTCTGCACTGGCGTGTATTATCGGGTAGTTCTTTGGAGGACTGACAGTGGAGCGACAGTGAGGTTTAAGACTAATAAGTAATTGAGGTGACAGCTCCATGCAAGCCAAACCTGGCAAACAAAACTTTCTGTATTGTGAAATTATATTTTTATTTTGTAATTTTACTCTGGCTGCTGCTGTCTGACCAGGTTTACAGTAGAATTTACAGCAAATTCTGAGAAAATGTAATGGCACGGCCTTTTTTTAACGTAGCTGTGCCAACACTGAACTTGAAAACTTAAAAGGTACACTGTGAATAAAATGGCCATGAGATTTAAGAGCACTATCTTACTATAAAACACTGCATTATGATTAGTGATCGCTTTGGCTGGGAAGTAACAGTAATCACAGGCCAGTTGCAAAGCTTAACCTCTATGTTAAGACAGGGTCTTAAGAACTAGTCAGACCAACTAGCTGTTAGCCAAGGTGTAATCAGTCTTATTTTTTAAATTCAGATTAATTTAATTCATTTTTTTAGAATACTTGCGGTGCACAGCAATGCAGCGGCTTCTCAATTATCAGCAAGTGTCCTACAAAATTGTGCGGTGAAGTACAGTTTATCTGAACTTCTTCAACTCAATAATCCCAAGACAGTGATTGAACCAGAGAAGCCGTTTTGGGCAGACCATGGCCCCTGAGGACAGTAAGCTGGAGGAGCAATACACACCGGCGAAGGGGAGGGAGAAAGTGGTGTGTGCGAAGGCAGAAGTAAAGGCCAATAACAGACCCACTTTTCCAACTCTCTTCACAGCTAATGTTCGCTCGCTTGACAACAAGTTGGATTTACTGCAACTCCGATTGAGCAGCTATAACGAAATGAGGAACTGCTGTGTACTTTTGTTAACTGAGATGTGGCTTAATAACAATATGCCAGATTCGGCTTACCATATTGCCGGGTTAACCGAAATTATTTGTCATGAAGGAGGACTCTGTGTTTACATCAACAGAGGTTGATATATGAACTGTTCTCCTGTAAGAAGCTACTTGTCACAATCTCATATCACCTCAGCACTACATTTCCAGGAATCCTTCCTGGCTCCCACCTGCGCGCACTCTCCAGAGTGTTTATTGTCATTCCTGACAACGATCATCTAATCACTCAGCTCATGCTTTCAAAGACTTGTTTACCATCCAGTCAGTGTTTAGCCTCATATATGGACATCAGACCTCTGGGGAATATCTCTGCTGTGGTATTTCTGACCAAACACTAAGTTAAGTGCTGTTCTTTATTTTCCTGTTGATTCCTTAGACAAGAATTATCAGTTTTACTCACCTGAAGTGCTGGTCTTTGTGTGCTCTGTTGAGAGAGATATCTGTGTTTTGTTCTGATTTAATGTGATAAAGTACTGGAAGTGTTCTATAATAATTTCTTTGTGTTTAAATAAATCCCGCACATGAGTCCAGATATCTCTCATCTCTCTTTATTTGTTACAGAAGGGTAGAACTCTCAAATGGACTCAGCAGAAGATATACTGTGCTCCATCTTTCAAAATGGATAGGCAATCAAATTCTATGTGGAGGAATTCCTGCAATATAGCCACCTTTGAATTTGGACTGACCAACAATTGTTGGATCTCTTTTGGAGTGGGCTGGACCCACACAGGGTCCCTTGGATGCCAGTAGGTGACTCTTACTTCAGCTTGGAAAATTATTTGGATATGGCGCTTGTAGTGTGGCTCTCCCTTCACGGTTGGTGAGGTCTCATAGCCCAGTACCCAAATAAAATCAATCAGCCGAGCCAAGTCAAAATCCCTTTATTCTAAACTTACCTACGAGTTTGCTCCTGCCCAAGAGTCTGTTCCAGTCAACACCCATCCAGATTCCATTCCAGTCAAACCACTTCCAGAGGCCATCCCAGTCAACATTTACGAGAGCCCAGAGTCAGCCTCTGGGTTCCCACAACTAGGGCCAGGAAGGCTGTTTCAATAAGTATGGATCTAATTATCAAATTAGTAGACCGCCAATTATGTCAGCTTGGTGTGGCAATGAAGAAGGTCTCCACTTTACCAATTCCTTCCCCATTCCTAACATCGGCTCCAGCTCCTGAGCACAGTCCAGTGCCGGCTCCAGCCCCTGAGTCTGTTCCGGAGAGTGAAGCCCCTGAGTCCGTTCCGGAGAGTGAAGCCCCTGAGTCCGTTCCGGAGAGTGAAGCCCCTGAATCCGTTCCGGAGAGTGAAGCCCCTGAGTCCGTTCCGGAGAGTGAAGCCCCTGAGTCCGTTCCGGAGAGTGAAGCCCCTGAGTCCGTTCCGGAGAGTGAAGCCCCTGAGTCCGTTCCGGAGAGTGAAGCCCCTGAGTCCGTTCCGGAGAGTGAAGCCCCTGAGTCCGTTCCGGAGAGTGAAGCCCCTGAGTCCGTTCCGGAGAGTGAAGCCCCTGAGTCCGTTCCGGAGAGTGAAGCCCCTGAGTCCGTTCCGGAGAGTGAAGCCCCTGAGTCCGTTCCGGAGAGTGAAGCCCCTGAGTCCGTTCCGGAGAGTGAAGCCCCTGAGTCCGTTCCGGAGAGTGAAGCCCCTGAGTCCGTTCCGGAGAGTGAAGCCCCTGAGTCCGTTCCGGAGAGTGAAGCCCCTGAGTCCGTTCCGGAGAGTGAAGCCCCTGAGTCCGTTCCGGAGAGTGAAGCCCCTGAGTCCGTTCCGGAGAGTGAAGCCCCTGAGTCCGTTCCGGAGAGTGAAGCCCCTGAGTCCGTTCCGGAGAGTGAAGCCCCTGAGTCCGTTCCGGAGAGTGAAGCCCCTGAGTCCGTTCCGGAGAGTGAAGCCCCTGAGTCCGTTCCGGAGAGTGAAGCCCCTGAGTCCGTTCCGGAGAGTGAAGCCCCTGAGTCCGTTCCGGAGAGTGAAGCCCCTGAGTCCGTTCCGGAGAGTGAAGCCCCTGAGTCCGTTCCGGAGAGTGAAGCCCCTGAATCCGTTCCGGAGAGTGAAGCCCCTGAGTCCCAGAGCTTAGCCAAAAGTCTGCTCAATTCCCAGAGTCAAACATGCAGCACTGTCTGTGATGACTTTGGCAATAATGTGTATTTGGGCAGCACACACGCCTATAATTGACCCCAAGAAAGAGGCCGTCCCAGCCAAAGAGGCCGTTATGTTCAAGAACAACCACCCAATAAAGCATTACAATAATCTAACCTTGAGGTCATAAACGCATGGATTAACATTTCTGCATTTGACATTGAGGGCATAGGAGTACCTGAGTCCGTTCCGGAGAGTGAAGCCCCTGAGTCCGTTCCGGAGAGTGAAGCCCCTGAGTCCGTTCCGGAGAGTGAAGCCCCTGAGTCCGTTCCGGAGAGTGAAGCCCCTGAGTCCGTTCCGGAGAGTGAAGCCCCTGAGTCCGTTCCGGAGAGTGAAGCCCCTGAGTCCGTTCCGGAGAGTGAAGCCCCTGAGTCCGTTCCGGAGAGTGAAGCCCCTGAGTCCGTTCCGGAGAGTGAAGCCCCTGAGTCCGTTCCGGAGAGTGAAGCCCCTGAGTCCGTTCCGGAGAGTGAAGCCCCTGAGTCCGTTCCGGAGAGTGAAGCCCCTGAGTCCGTTCCGGAGAGTGAAGCCCCTGAGTCCGTTCCGGAGAGTGAAGCCCCTGAGTCCGTTCCGGAGAGTGAAGCCCCTGAGTCCGTTCCGGAGAGTGAAGCCCCTGAGTCCGTTCCGGAGAGTGAAGCCCCTGAGTCCGTTCCGGAGAGTGAAGCCCCTGAGTCCGTTCCGGAGAGTGAAGCCCCTGAGTCCGTTCCGGAGAGTGAAGCCCCTGAGTCCGTTCCGGAGAGTGAAGCCCCTGAGTCCGTTCCGGAGAGTGAAGCCCCTGAGTCCGTTCCGGAGAGTGAAGCCCCTGAGTCCGTTCCGGAGAGTGAAGCCCCTGAGTCCGTTCCGGAGAGTGAAGCCCCTGAGTCCGTTCCGGAGAGTGAAGCCCCTGAGTCCGTTCCGGAGAGTGAAGCCCCTGAGTCCGTTCCGGAGAGTGAAGCCCCTGAGTCCGTTCCGGAGAGTGAAGCCCCTGAGTCCGTTCCGGAGAGTGAAGCCCCTGAGTCCGTTCCGGAGAGTGAAGCCCCTGAGTCCGTTCCGGAGAGTGAAGCCCCTGAGTCCGTTCCGGAGAGTGAAGCCCCTGAGTCCGTTCCGGAGAGTGAAGCCCCTGAGTCCGTTCCGGAGAGTGAAGCCCCTGAGTCCGTTCCGGAGAGTGAAGCCCCTGAGTCCGTTCCGGAGAGTGAAGCCCCTGAGTCCGTTCCGGAGAGTGAAGCCCCTGAGTCCGTTCCGGAGAGTGAAGCCCCTGAGTCCGTTCCGGAGAGTGAAGCCCCTGAGTCCGTTCCGGAGAGTGAAGCCCCTGAGTCCGTTCCGGAGAGTGAAGCCCCTGAGTCCGTTCCGGAGAGTGAAGCCCCTGAGTCCGTTCCGGAGAGTGAAGCCCCTGAGTCCGTTCCGGAGAGTGAAGCCCCTGAGTCCGTTCCGGAGAGTGAAGCCCCTGAGTCCGTTCCGGAGAGTGAAGCCCCTGAGTCCGTTCCGGAGAGTGAAGCCCCTGAGTCCGTTCCGGAGAGTGAAGCCCCTGAGTCCGTTCCGGAGAGTGAAGCCCCTGAGTCCGTTCCGGAGAGTGAAGCCCCTGAGTCCGTTCCGGAGAGTGAAGCCCCTGAGTCCGTTCCGGAGAGTGAAGCCCCTGAGTCCGTTCCGGAGAGTGAAGCCCCTGAGTCCGTTCCGGAGAGTGAAGCCCCTGAGTCCGTTCCGGAGAGTGAAGCCCCTGAGTCCGTTCCGGAGAGTGAAGCCCCTGAGTCCGTTCCGGAGAGTGAAGCCCCTGAGTCCGTTCCGGAGAGTGAAGCCCCTGAGTCCGTTCCGGAGAGTGAAGCCCCTGAGTCCGTTCCGGAGAGTGAAGCCCCTGAGTCCGTTCCGGAGAGTGAAGCCCCTGAGTCCGTTCCGGAGAGTGAAGCCCCTGAGTCCGTTCCGGAGAGTGAAGCCCCTGAGTCCGTTCCGGAGAGTGAAGCCCCTGAGTCCGTTCCGGAGAGTGAAGCCCCTGAGTCCGTTCCGGAGAGTGAAGCCCCTGAGTCCGTTCCGGAGAGTGAAGCCCCTGAGTCCGTTCCGGAGAGTGAAGCCCCTGAGTCCGTTCCGGAGAGTGAAGCCCCTGAGTCCGTTCCGGAGAGTGAAGCCCCTGAGTCCGTTCCGGAGAGTGAAGCCCCTGAGTCCGTTCCGGAGAGTGAAGCCCCTGAGTCCGTTCCGGAGAGTGAAGCCCCTGAGTCCGTTCCGGAGAGTGAAGCCCCTGAGTCCGTTCCGGAGAGTGAAGCCCCTGAGTCCGTTCCGGAGAGTGAAGCCCCTGAGTCCGTTCCGGAGAGTGAAGCCCCTGAGTCCGTTCCGGAGAGTGAAGCCCCTGAGTCCGTTCCGGAGAGTGAAGCCCCTGAGTCCGTTCCGGAGAGTGAAGCCCCTGAGTCCGTTCCGGAGAGTGAAGCCCCTGAGTCCGTTCCGGAGAGTGAAGCCCCTGAGTCCGTTCCGGAGAGTGAAGCCCCTGAGTCCGTTCCGGAGAGTGAAGCCCCTGAGTCCGTTCCGGAGAGTGAAGCCCCTGAGTCCGTTCCGGAGAGTGAAGCCCCTGAGTCCGTTCCGGAGAGTGAAGCCCCTGAGTCCGTTCCGGAGAGTGAAGCCCCTGAGTCCGTTCCGGAGAGTGAAGCCCCTGAGTCCGTTCCGGAGAGTGAAGCCCCTGAGTCCGTTCCGGAGAGTGAAGCCCCTGAGTCCGTTCCGGAGAGTGAAGCCCCTGAGTCCGTTCCGGAGAGTGAAGCCCCTGAGTCCGTTCCGGAGAGTGAAGCCCCTGAGTCCGTTCCGGAGAGTGAAGCCCCTGAGTCCGTTCCGGAGAGTGAAGCCCCTGAGTCCGTTCCGGAGAGTGAAGCCCCTGAGTCCGTTCCGGAGAGTGAAGCCCCTGAGTCCGTTCCGGAGAGTGAAGCCCCTGAGTCCGTTCCGGAGAGTGAAGCCCCTGAGTCCGTTCCGGAGAGTGAAGCCCCTGAGTCCGTTCCGGAGAGTGAAGCCCCTGAGTCCGTTCCGGAGAGTGAAGCCCCTGAGTCCGTTCCGGAGAGTGAAGCCCCTGAGTCCGTTCCGGAGAGTGAAGCCCCTGAGTCCGTTCCGGAGAGTGAAGCCCCTGAGTCCGTTCCGGAGAGTGAAGCCCCTGAGTCCGTTCCGGAGAGTGAAGCCCCTGAGTCCGTTCCGGAGAGTGAAGCCCCTGAGTCCGTTCCGGAGAGTGAAGCCCCTGAGTCCGTTCCGGAGAGTGAAGCCCCTGAGTCCGTTCCGGAGAGTGAAGCCCCTGAGTCCGTTCCGGAGAGTGAAGCCCCTGAGTCCGTTCCGGAGAGTGAAGCCCCTGAGTCCGTTCCGGAGAGTGAAGCCCCTGAGTCCGTTCCGGAGAGTGAAGCCCCTGAGTCCGTTCCGGAGAGTGAAGCCCCTGAGTCCGTTCCGGAGAGTGAAGCCCCTGAGTCCGTTCCGGAGAGTGAAGCCCCTGAGTCCGTTCCGGAGAGTGAAGCCCCTGAGTCCGTTCCGGAGAGTGAAGCCCCTGAGTCCGTTCCGGAGAGTGAAGCCCCTGAGTCCGTTCCGGAGAGTGAAGCCCCTGAGTCCGTTCCGGAGAGTGAAGCCCCTGAGTCCGTTCCGGAGAGTGAAGCCCCTGAGTCCGTTCCGGAGAGTGAAGCCCCTGAGTCCGTTCCGGAGAGTGAAGCCCCTGAGTCCGTTCCGGAGAGTGAAGCCCCTGAGTCCGTTCCGGAGAGTGAAGCCCCTGAGTCCGTTCCGGAGAGTGAAGCCCCTGAGTCCGTTCCGGAGAGTGAAGCCCCTGAGTCCGTTCCGGAGAGTGAAGCCCCTGAGTCCGTTCCGGAGAGTGAAGCCCCTGAGTCCGTTCCGGAGAGTGAAGCCCCTGAGTCCGTTCCGGAGAGTGAAGCCCCTGAGTCCGTTCCGGAGAGTGAAGCCCCTGAGTCCGTTCCGGAGAGTGAAGCCCCTGAGTCCGTTCCGGAGAGTGAAGCCCCTGAGTCCGTTCCGGAGAGTGAAGCCCCTGAGTCCGTTCCGGAGAGTGAAGCCCCTGAGTCCGTTCCGGAGAGTGAAGCCCCTGAGTCCGTTCCGGAGAGTGAAGCCCCTGAGTCCGTTCCGGAGAGTGAAGCCCCTGAGTCCGTTCCGGAGAGTGAAGCCCCTGAGTCCGTTCCGGAGAGTGAAGCCCCTGAGTCCGTTCCGGAGAGTGAAGCCCCTGAGTCCGTTCCGGAGAGTGAAGCCCCTGAGTCCGTTCCGGAGAGTGAAGCCCCTGAGTCCGTTCCGGAGAGTGAAGCCCCTGAGTCCGTTCCGGAGAGTGAAGCCCCTGAGTCCGTTCCGGAGAGTGAAGCCCCTGAGTCCGTTCCGGAGAGTGAAGCCCCTGAGTCCGTTCCGGAGAGTGAAGCCCCTGAGTCCGTTCCGGAGAGTGAAGCCCCTGAGTCCGTTCCGGAGAGTGAAGCCCCTGAGTCCGTTCCGGAGAGTGAAGCCCCTGAGTCCGTTCCGGAGAGTGAAGCCCCTGAGTCCGTTCCGGAGAGTGAAGCCCCTGAGTCCGTTCCGGAGAGTGAAGCCCCTGAGTCCGTTCCGGAGAGTGAAGCCCCTGAGTCCGTTCCGGAGAGTGAAGCCCCTGAGTCCGTTCCGGAGAGTGAAGCCCCTGAGTCCGTTCCGGAGAGTGAAGCCCCTGAGTCCGTTCCGGAGAGTGAAGCCCCTGAGTCCGTTCCGGAGAGTGAAGCCCCTGAGTCCGTTCCGGAGAGTGAAGCCCCTGAGTCCGTTCCGGAGAGTGAAGCCCCTGAGTCCGTTCCGGAGAGTGAAGCCCCTGAGTCCGTTCCGGAGAGTGAAGCCCCTGAGTCCGTTCCGGAGAGTGAAGCCCCTGAGTCCGTTCCGGAGAGTGAAGCCCCTGAGTCCGTTCCGGAGAGTGAAGCCCCTGAGTCCGTTCCGGAGAGTGAAGCCCCTGAGTCCGTTCCGGAGAGTGAAGCCCCTGAGTCCGTTCCGGAGAGTGAAGCCCCTGAGTCCGTTCCGGAGAGTGAAGCCCCTGAGTCCGTTCCGGAGAGTGAAGCCCCTGAGTCCGTTCCGGAGAGTGAAGCCCCTGAGTCCGTTCCGGAGAGTGAAGCCCCTGAATCCGTTCCGGAGAGTGAAGCCCCTGAGTCCCAGAGCTTAGCCAAAAGTCTGCTCAATTCCCAGAGTCAAACATGCAGCACTGTCTGTGATGACTTTGGCAATAATGTGTATTTGGGCAGCACACACGCCTATAATTGACCCCAAGAAAGAGGCCGTCCCAGCCAAAGAGGCCGTTATGTTCAAGAACAACCACCCAATAAAGCATTACAATAATCTAACCTTGAGGTCATAAACGCATGGATTAACATTTCTGCATTTGACATTGAGGGCATAGGAGTAATGTAGATATATTTTTGAGATGGAAAAATGCAGTTTTACAAATGCTAGAAACATGGCTTTCTAAGGAAAGATTGCTATCAAATAGCACACCTAGGTTCCTAACTGATGACGAAGAATTCACAGAGCAGCCATCAAGTCTTAGACATTGTTTTAGGTTAATATATGCAGAGTTTTTAGGTCCTATAATTAACACCTCTGTTTTTTCAGAATTTAACAGTAAGAAATTACTCATCATCCAGCTTTTTATATTGACTATGCATTCCGCAAGTTTTTCAAATTGGTATGTTTTGCCGGGCTGCGAAGAAATATAGAGCTGAGAATCATCAGCATAACAGTGAAAGCTAACACGGGATTCCTGATGATATCTCCCAAGGGTAACATGTAAAGCGTGAAGAGTAACGACCCTAGTACTGAGCCTTGAGGTACTCCACACTGCAATTGTGATCGATATGATAGCTCTTCATTCACTGCTACGAATTGATGGCGGTCATATAAGTACGATTAAAAGAGCCTAAGAGGTCCAAGAGGTCAGTGGATCTTTCCCTTTTGCCTCCAGCCTGTGGGGGTGGTGGAGAAGCAACCACAGAAACAGACGCTGATGGCCACGGGTCATCCTGAATGGATAAGGATATTAAAACAGGTGGTGAAACAGAGGGGCGCTTGCCAATAGCCTCATCCATTAGGATGAACCAAGGCCATGTTGCAGCAGTAGCCTCTCCTGACTCTTTGCCAAACCCTGTTGGTGGACATTTCAACTCCTAAAGAGAGAGAAAGAGGAAACAAAAGATTAGCCAAACATTTTGAAATCACAGCTGCAGTCCAGATTCACAAGAAAATTTGAAACATAACCATATTAAGAAAAATAAATAATGGGACAAAAGTCTCAGTGAAATGCTTTACACTTTACAGACAATTTCAGAAAAATAGATGTGAGATAATGTGCTTAGAATATTTGTATAGACCAGCATAACCTTGGCAAATCCAGTGATTAATCAATGGATAACTATTATCCACCGTGCTCAATGTATTAACCTAAGTCCAGTCCCAGTTCTTTAATGAGTGTTCTGAAGACAGCAAAAAGTTACACATACATCATAAATTTGCTTTTAAGTCCCCTTTCCTCCCTCAGTATCAGGGGTCTCCAACCCTGCAATCATCCCGCAGACTTCAGCTCAAACACACCTGTCTGTAATTATCATGTAGCCCTGAACACCTTGATGAGCTGGTTCAGGTGTGTTTGATTTGGGTTGGAGCTGAACAGTAGCTCTCCAGGACACTCTGGCCCGGTTTCACAGATGGGGGTTAGCTTAAGCCAGGACTAGGCCATAGTTCAATTAGGATTTTAAAGTAATTTTTATAAATAAACATTACTCGTGTGCCCCTAGTACTGAGCCTTGAGGTACTCCACACTGCAATTGTGATCGATATGATAGCTCTTCATTCACTGCTACGAATTGATGGCGGTCATATAAGTACGATTAAAAGAGCCTAAGAGGTCCAAGAGGTCAGTGGATCTTTCCCTTTTGCCTCCAGCCTGTGGGGGTGGTGGAGAAGCAACCACAGAAACAGACGCTGATGGCCACGGGTCATCCTGAATGGATAAGGATATTAAAACAGGTGGTGAAACAGAGGGGCGCTTGCCAATAGCCTCATCCATTAGGATGAACCAAGGCCATGTTGCAGCAGTAGCCTCTCCTGACTCTTTGCCAAACCCTGTTGGTGGACATTTCAACTCCTAAAGAGAGAGAAAGAGGAAACAAAAGATTAGCCAAACATTTTGAAATCACAGCTGCAGTCCAGATTCACAAGAAAATTTGAAACATAACCATATTAAGAAAAATAAATAATGGGACAAAAGTCTCAGTGAAATGCTTTACACTTTACAGACAATTTCAGAAAAATAGATGTGAGATAATGTGCTTAGAATATTTGTATAGACCAGCATAACCTTGGCAAATCCAGTGATCAGTCCAGTCCCAGTTCTTTAATGAGTGTTCTGAAGACAGCAAAAAGTTACACATACATCATAAATTTGCTTTTAAGTCCCCTTTCCTCCCTCAGTATCAGGGGTCTCCAACCCTGCAATCATCCCGCAGACTTCAGCTCAAACACACCTGTCTGTAATTATCATGTAGCCCTGAACACCTTGATGAGCTGGTTCAGGTGTGTTTGATTTGGGTTGGAGCTGAACAGTAGCTCTCCAGGACACTCTGGCCCGGTTTCACAGATGGGGGTTAGCTTAAGCCAGGACTAGGCCATAGTTCAATTAGGATTTTAAAGTAATTTTTATAAATAAACATTACTCGTGTGCATCTTGAGACAAAACAAGGGCACTGACATATTTCAAGATCAATCAGTGCAAGTTTCTTTCAATTGCAACAGCTCAGACTTACATTTTAGTCGGGGACTAGGCTTAAGCCTTGTCCGTGAAACCGGGGGATTAAGTTAATATTGTGAAAACTGGAGAAACTATTCACTCCCAACCTTGTATAGAACCAAAACTCCTTCTCTCTCTCAGCTTAATGAATTTGGTTGTCTCTTTGCTGGATCCTGCAGGTAGTAATATTTAGCAGCGTAGCTGGTAGCACTTTAGTATAGGGACCAATTCTCACTATTAACCAGTTGCTTATTAGCATGCCTATTATTATTGACTGTTTATGAGTACTTATAAATCACATATTCTGCATGACCATATTCTACAGCCCTAATCCTACACAATACTTAAACTTAACAACTGCCTTACTGTAACAAAGATCATAGTTCGGGAAGAAGGAGGCGGCAACCGGCGAACACTTCAACAAAACTTTAACAATCAAATAAACAAACACAAAATTAAAGTAAAGCGGCGGCCCCTTGCCG
Organism: Sinocyclocheilus grahami; assembly: GCF_001515645.1. Taxonomy (NCBI): domain Eukaryota; kingdom Metazoa; phylum Chordata; class Actinopteri; order Cypriniformes; family Cyprinidae; genus Sinocyclocheilus; species Sinocyclocheilus grahami. The sequence continues at coordinate 198,586 of NW_015506623.1, forward strand.
ACGACTGCCGCACACAAAACACAAAATAAACTCCAGGCCTGGTCCTCTCTCGTCCGACACTGTCATCACTCCTCCCTTTTATCCTTCCAGAGCTCCTCCGTGAGACTCGAGACCGGTGAGTGGTGCAGGTGTCGCTCATTATCAATTACTCCACCGGCCTCGCTCCGTTGCCACGGCTCTCGGCCCCCCACCCCCCACCCCCCCTCGTCACATACCCCCATCGCCCCTCGCAGGCCGGGGGGTTCTCCCGAGACTGCGCTCTACTCACTCCCCCCACCCCCTCCGGGGGAGCCGATCACGGCGGCCGCGGCATACCTGGGGGTAAGGACAGACAGACGAGGCAAGAGAAAAGGAGACGGAAGGATGAGGAGAGACAGATACGAGAGAGGGGAGAGAGCAAAAGAAAAAAAAAATTATCGTTCCGGTTCCCGGACCCACTGCCGCTTGGTCCTCAACCGGCTGAGAGGCTCTCACTCGCGGTGCCATGCGATGGTACTGGACATCGGTGGTGGACAGCCCACCGCTCCTCCGCCTCCTGGCGGATGGCGATGGCTCCTCCTTTTGAGGGCAGCCGGCAGCGAGTCTCCCGTTCCCTGCTCCTCCCCAATCATGGCGGGTGGCAGCAGGCTCCGGCCTCCTGGCGAACGGGCAGACTCCTCCAGCACCACCGCCTCGAGCAGCCACCGGTGGTCTCTCCGCTCGTTCCTGCTGCCCGATCTCCTCAGCACCGCGATCCCCCTCAGCAGCGAGGGCTCTCCGACAGCGTGTCCCTCCTTCCTCCCGGGTTTCGGCACCAATGTAACAACGATCATAGTTCGGGAAGAAGGAGGCGGGAACTGGCGGACATTTAAACAAACTTTAATAAAATAAACAAACACAAAATAGCGCGACAGCCCCTCGCGGACGACTGTCGCGCGCAAACAAAACCAAAACACTAAATAAACTCCAGGCCTGGTCCTCTCTCGTCCGACACTGTCGTCACTCCTCCCTTTTATCCTTCAGGAGCTCCTCCGTGAGACTCGAGACCGGTGAGTGGTGCAGGTGTCGCTCATTATCAATTATCAATCCCACGGCTCTCGGCCCCGCCCCCCCTTCACACTTACTAACTATTAATAAGCAGCAAATTAGGAGTTTATTGAGGCAAAAGTCGTAGTTAATGCTTGTTTAATAGCAAGAATTGGACCTTAAAATAAAGTGTGACCAAATATTTTTCTACATGCTAAACTTTGCTTACACCACCTCTTAACCCTCTTAAAGCATATTTCTATCATTGATGAAAAATATTGAGTATTTCATTAGAATAAAAATAAACTGAATACTACTTACATTTGTACACGCACAGCGCATCTTGATCACATGATCACAATTGGAAATCACTTATTTTATAATGTAGAAGATATTATGGTAATACAGACACAGACAACCATTGTGAGCATAATGCTGCGCCATCAGTCATAAGTCCTGCTCCTGTTCACTGTGCGGTCACAGCATACAGCTGTCATTTAATTGTAGAACTATGCTATAAAACAAAATACAGTCAAAGTATGGTAACTGGTAGTCAAGAATGTACTGCAAATTTGATTTGATATACAACCACACACAGTGACACTATCTTTGAAGAACGGAAGTGTGAAAAACCTTTATCTATTATGATTTATTCATTAGTACACAAAAAGGCAGTATGAAGAAGTGGCCATTGAAATATACATCAGCAGTCCCTGTCAGAAAACGTATTTCAATGTTTTACTAATGACACCACGTATCACATTTCAGTAAATGAGAGCGATTGCAGTGAGAAACATGATCCCTCATGACTCTGGCTGGCCAACTTGTCTCTGTTCCAGTGTATTTTACGGCATAATGCTCCAGTAATCACATTTGACCAATTGGACATTAGCTCTGTTTATGAGAAGTGAATATCGACTGCAGCCTTACAAGCAAACTTTGGTAAATGTATACTGCACAGTCATTCTGCCTTTTCTAGGCCCATAATACAATTTAGTCTCCATTTGCACATAAAGCCAATTCTGTAAAGCACACTTTTCCCTAAGATCTTACGCCGCATCACAAATGTAAATACATCAAATACAGATATATCCACATAGTAGACATAGAAAGGCATTAGTCGATTTCATTGAGGTTTCATTGAGACATTTTTGAGGTGGTTTCGGCCATACACTAAATTACAGTACCCATGTTAGACGTAAATATAATAACTTGCAATAGCATAAAACAACTAGATAAGGTGGTTGCCTGTTTGTTTACCGCACTTGTTTAGTCTGTGATCTTATTGTCTGTAGATACCGTATGGCTGCTTTCTCGTCTCGTCCTGATTTGAGGAATCATTCGTGTGCCTAGCACAAATAATTATGGGCCAACGTTTATTAATTGTTTGAAAAACAACCAAACACAAACCCAGCCAGATATATGAGCAACAATAAAAGTAGCACACAGCACAGATACTGACCTGTAATCAGAAGAAGCTCCAGAAAACAATAGCATCTGTATTACTCAGTCCTTACTAATCTTGTTACTTTGTAACATGAACTGTATAATGTAAAATGAAATATCTCGTAAGTCATTTGTTTGGTTCTTTGCGAGCAACAAAGCCTGCCGTGCGAGAGCCTCAGGAGGGGTGTTTAGTTTGAGTCGGATCTGGCTGTAATGGGTCCATTGAAACCCACAGAGAAACAGTGCCATGCATTTTTAATCAGGTGGCTTCTGAGGTCGCCTGCTCCATTCTGAGGACGTGAATTATGAGCGTCGGTGGGATGAAAACTGAACCAAACTGACAGAAAGACAATGACATTACCTCACGACAGGAAGAGAGTGATTTTATTAGATTGATCTGTGATTTTCGTTTCTACTAAGTGTGCGCCAGAACTCTTATCGCCAAGCATCTGTTGGGGGCTCGTCCGGGATCGCCGCTCCAGTGTGCTGCATGAAAAGATCAGAAAATACATATCTCAGATGATATTCTGTGTTACACTGCAGCTTCACTGGACCGCTTGATGGTAGAAGCATGAGATTGAGGACATGGCTGAGTGTTGGGTCTGGGTTCATGAGTTTCTCCTGTGAGGCTGTGCGCAGTTGTGCAGGGATCCAGTGTGATGAAGACCAGCGATGCTGCACTCAGAACAGCAGCAGCAGCATCACGCCCATCCGTCAACTCCCTCTGCACACTTTCCTGGACAATCTGGAATGGATGGTTCGTAAGCTGTCGGGACTGCTGATCCTGCTCTTGCTCTTCGTGGTGGGTTACTTCATTCAGCGGGTCGTATGTCCGCGTCCCCGCCGTCAGACGCCCGAGGAGCCGTCACTTCTGCATGGACAACCGTCCCAGGACTCCCTCACAGGGGACTTCAGCTCCCCGGTGCTGCTGCTTCCCACGTACGAGGAGGTGAATTACCTGCCCACATATGAGGAGATCATGATGGAGGTGGATGGAGACAGTCTGAACTCAAACACAGAGGCGATGGAGGAAAGATGAGCAACACCGCAAACATCTAGAAGACCCAGAAACTCTCTATAACTCTATAATTGATTCTGGAACAGCTAATGCATTCACAATAATGTGTCCCATGTGTCATTAGCAGCTGTTCACATTTCTGCATTCAGGTTTGGCTCTTACAGTGAGTATCCTGAAAGAATCAGTCCTAGACAGTGCAAAACTGTGTTAGTAACTGATCTGATGATGCATGCTTGTGGACAGTCTGCTCAAACAGTGTTGATTACAATTTTCATTTCATTGCTGGTCTTATCGTGCATGTTATCAGAAACAATATGAGAAAGAAATGGGCCGCTCATATACAGATGAATGGGAGAAGTGCACATGTGCATTAGCTGGAACAGTTTATGAGACTAGAGTCAGATTTTAATGTTGATTTTAATGTTATTCAGACACAATCCTGACAAACGATTTCAGTTTTATCCTTCAGTTTTATAACTTCAGACTTTGGTTTATGATAAAACATCTGATTTGTAATTTTATAAAGCAAGCATAAAGCTGCACCCTTAAATCGAACCCTCAATGGGGCGTGGGCAGGTCGTCGCATGAAGATGTATGATTGAAAATGAACTTGTATGTGATTGTACAATTTTGTTACCAATTTGCGAAACCTTAAAATAGTTACAAGTTGTGATGAGACTGTGTTGGCCAACCTACACATAGGAATGCACCTTTCAGCTGCGCTGCATTTCTGGATATCAGAAGAACAAAACACTGGAGAGGAACAAAATGAAATGCAGATGTGAAGTTTGTTTAAAAAAAAACATTGCCATTGGTCTTTTTTGTATGTTGGAATTAAATCACTGAAGGTCAGAAGCAAAGACAGTGAAAATAAAAAAGAAGTTTATTTATATAAAGTTCAGAGTTTGTATTTCCCTGTGTATTCTGATCTGATTTTGATGAATGCAGAATGGGTTTTGCACACATGAGAGTAAACAGCACTGCTGCAAGCCCTGCCTCTGTTATATAACCACCCAGAACACTTCACACTTAAAACCGCTTCAAGCTGAACATCTTCAGATTTTTAAACGTCAAGCTTTTTAATCTACTTCAAACTTTCTGGATAGGCTTTTTCAAGCTAACAGAAAGTTTGTATTGATGGGCACTTTTATCTAGTTATCATACAATTTATAGTGAATAATGATAAAATAACATTTTCATATTTCCCTTTGTGACATCACATTTAAGTCTAATTTATTTCTTGTTATTTTTTATATCAGTTACAAACATCAAGGTTTATATTGAACTATTATTACAATTATATATTGTTTAGTTGCTTTGGGGTGAATATGCAGAGTCATTTCAGGGCAAGAGCCAGGGCAAGAAGACAGAGTCACCTTATTGAGGGTCCAGGAGTCAATGCAAGGCTGCAAGCCTCCATCCTTCTCAGACAAGAAGAAGAAACTCAGAGCGGCAGGCGATGCAGAAGGGCAGAGGTTTCCCTGGTGCATACTCCTCCATAGCCTTCTGCTCCAGAAGAGACCAAAGATAAATCCACCCTCGGGGCAATGACTGCACCACCAGCATTTTTGATTCAGACCGATGATCAAAACATAGATGGAGTAGATCTGTTCCATCAACACATCCAAAGCTTCGCCGTCCTAAACCACTTCCTGGATCAACATTTCATGCGGTAACATTTGGCCGTTTTGATTTATATGCTGTTTAATGTTTGATTTATTTTACATTTGCATCTGCTTACATACACAATAACTTATTTCTGCTTCTTGTTCGCTGTGTTTTGATCCAGAGATTCAGTACTCATTCAGAAGGTGTGCATTAGCGCCCCCTACTGTATAACAGTGACAACACGGAAAACTGGAGAATTCCATCAGTGGTGGGGAAAAGTTAAAAACGCATGTAAAGGCATTGAATATGTATTTGTAGTGACAATGCTAGAGTCCTGAACGTGACGCTTCCTCGTGCCGCCCTCTCCTAACACATGATCAGTATGGAACCGGTTGTCGGGAGGTGCATCAAAACAAAGGATTCGTATTTCACTGCATTGTACCCAAACACTGATTATGATCGGGATGGTTGCCAGTGGTTGAACTTCGACGTGAGAAGTTTTTTGTTCCAGTGTGTCGAGTTACCATTTGCGACTGGCTCACTAAAAATGCATGTTAGCTGGAAACAGCTCTCATTCACTCACCAATGCAAGCTTGATTTCAAATCTGCATTTATTGAATAAACATAAATCAAACTTTTACAATGCATTCTTTTACAAAATGAAATGCTAGGATATAAATAACGGCGGAACTACTAAGATATGAATGCATACGCCTTGCCATAACGTCTGAACTGTCGGAGATCGCCACAGTGTGCAGCCAGTGCTGAAGAGCTGGAGCTCAGCGCGTGTTCAGCGGGACCCGCTCATTAGAGGAGTTACCCGCGGAGCTATGACCACCCATCATCACAAACACCGACGCGCGGGAACGCGTTTCCGTCACTGAAGGCGCCGTTGCCACGGAAACGCGTTCGCTGCTAATTCTGACAGCATCGCTTTGAAAGCGTGACATAATCTAGATGTTGACTATCCTGGTGACCGAACGCCTCTGAGTAAACGGCTCAATCGTTATGTTACAGGTCGCTTTCTCTGCAGCAGTGCGCTAGAAGCGAACGGGTTCAAACTGCGCCCCACATACCGCGAGATGTTGTCCATCCAACCCTACAGCCTTACTTCTCGCGAGATGTGCGTCGAGCGTCTGTGTGTGTGTGTGTGTGTGTGTGTGTGTGGTTTCGAACGTGTTCAAGTTTTGATGCATTTCTTACAGATTTACTAAAGGACGCATTGACTTTAAAAAGCTTTTTTCTTTTACTTTGTTAACAGGTGTACTTGTTTTTGTTTAGCTCCGTAATTTAGACTGTTTTTTAAAATACATTGCTTTTAAATGGACTTCTGCATCTGGTCACTAAAAGCAAACAGACTCAGCTGTCACGTGACGGGCTCCCATGAAGCACCGCGCGGCCCTCAACGGTTTACGCGCCATTTCCGAGCGAGGGTTCAGCGCGTGCAGTGTCCCGCCGCGCTTATACCGGAGGATATCGACGGAGAGCAGCCGGACCGACGGTACAGCTCGACACGTATGCGCATCGCTTCAGTTAGTACAGCAGCGGACTCGGGTTTATTAAACTGACGGCGGATTCTTCTCCAGCAGCTGTTTTTAATCATTACTCTGCGTGTGTTACACGAGCTCTGCTGTTAGTTTCTCTCGTGTTTGAGCTCTTCATCACATCTGAGGTACTGGAGCTGTCACACACACACACACACACACACACACACACACACACACTCACACTCACACTCACACTCACACTCACACACACACACACACTCACTCACTCTCACACACACTCACACACACTCACTCTCTCACACTCACTCTCACACACACTCTCACTCTCACACACACACTCACTCACTCTCACACACACACTCACTCACACACACTCTCACACTCACTCTCACTCTCACACTCACACACACACACACACATCATGTTAGAGTTTTACCCGAGAGTAAAGATAGTTTGCAGAGTGTGACACGGGCTCTGAGTCTCATCAGTGCAGATGGACGTGTGTTTGACTCGGGCTGATGTGCTTTCAGGTGCTGTGAGTCATGCCTGCGAAAACAGCTAAGAGCTCGACGGCCGCCAAGAGAGCGGCGGAGGCGCGGGATGAGTCCGCCGCTGAGAGCAGCTCTCCGCCCCGCCTGCACGGTAAGAGTGGCCGGAGGAAGTCTGTTCAGAAGTGACTGACGGACACAGCTGTCGTGTCACGAGAAACCATCACCTCATCATCATCATCCTCTCAAACACAGCTGTTTTGTTCAGTGAAGTCAGTTAGCTTACTGCTAATGTAACTTAATGTTCACTCAACTAAACAGCACAGTGATTTGCTCACCCACGAGCCGTCCTAGGTGTGCATGACTTTCTTCTTTCAGACGAATACAATCAGATTTATATAAAAAAATGTCCTGGCTCTTCCAAGCTTTATAATGGCAGTAAATGGGTGTTGAGATTTTGAAGTCCAGTGGCTCCTGTGAGTTCATAAAGGCCTCCTGAAGTGAATCGATGCGTTTGTGTAAGAAAAATATCCATATTTATAACTTCATAAACCGTAATATAACTCTGATTGGATTCGTCTGAAAGAAGAAAGTCATACACACCTAGGATGTCTTGTGGGTGAGTAAATCAGTGGCTAATTTTCATGTGTGTGTGTGTGTGTGTGTATATATATAATATATTAATTCTCTGGCAGAAACAAAAAAACTGGATTTTGAAATGTAAATTCTGTATTCAAAGAAAATATTTGCAAGAGATTAACTTGGAATTGCAGTAGATACAGTGTTTATATCTTGAGGAGAAAAAAAGCCGAATTGTTTGAGGGAAAAAGTCACAATTACTTTAATTTTTTTGTCCCATTCTATAATAATGCAGTAGCATCTGGAACTTTTACAGCTGTGATGTGGTTGTGACTGCTGTGCATACACTTCTGCTGAAAAAACACTATTAGAAAACTTAGTCCCGAGTTCAGCAATATTCAATAAATGACAGAACGTGTGTGTTTAATCGTGGCGTGTAGCGTGATCAGCAGCTACAGTGAACGCAGCAGTGCTGTGGCCTGAAGCACAAGCGCAGTAGTCCTGTTTGGATGGGGTTTTCTGCAGGGTTAGTCAGATGCACACTGGAGTTCTGCCGTCTTTCTTCAGTCTGCTTCTCCTGGCGTTTGATCAGATGACGTGTGTGTGAGAGCTTTGATTGACCGGTTGTCTCTGTAGATGCGTCTCCGGGCGAGTCTGCTGAGGAGCTGGATAACCACAGTCTGGAGGAGATCCTCACCAGCATCCCTCCTCCGCCGCCTCCCGCCATGAGCTCCGAGCCCGGGGCCCCGCGCCTCATGATCACACACATCGTCAACAGAAACTTCAAGTCCTACGCCGGAGAGCAGATTCTGGGCCCCTTCCATAAGGTATCCGCAGCCCGTCTGCTTCAGAGTTCAGTTTTCTGATTCACTTGTGCTGCATGTCTTTGAATCAGCTGTTCTGTTTTTAGTGGAGTCACTTCTCAAGTTCACACTCTTTGCAGTTCTTCACACAAAATCATATTCCACACTGGAAGTACTTCACATGAAACTCAAACCAGTGTTGTTAGTATCATTAGTATGCTATTACTATACTGTTAGAATCGTATATATGCTATTATAGTTTTTGTAAATACGTTCACTTTATTTAGTTTCTGTTATTTTAGTAAACAAATTGGAAATGTTGCCTTAGCAACTAGCTGAAATATGAAAAATATGAAAGTTTTTATTTTTCTTTATGGCTTTAGTTATCAGAAATAACCCTGTCTCAAGCATCAGTTGCACAAATAATGCATTTATTGTTTCAAAGTTAAACCGTGTAAAGTCAAAGGTGAGCACGTAGCGCAGTAGAGTTGAATGGTGCTTTCACACTTTAATTCATCGTCCTCCCCTGTCTGTTCACACTGAACACAATTCTCTTTAGTTAGTAGCCAGGTTTGGTGTTTGCAATAGACAATAAAACAGTGCTGTTTGATTTATATTTTTTAATTGCGCCCTCTTGTGGACTGTTGTTTTTAAAATATGAAATGATTTTAAAAACTGAAATGTCCTTCTATTTTGAATAAAATTACAATTTTGCATTTTTTTTAAATACAGTTGATCATAGTCTATATACATGCTTTCATCACTGGACACAGCAGTGAATTTAAGATGAAGAAAGAAACTATGCTCTTAATGAACTGATGTGAATCTGCACAATCATTGAACAGTTCTGTCATTTGTGTCCTAAACGTCCCTTTTTTTTTTTTTTTTAGTCTCGTCATTCTGTTAACAGTGTGCAACATACGTTCATTTTCTGTGTGATATCTACCTTTACAGTAAAAGTCACTTGCTTTAGCGCGGTGTCATTCAGACAGTAAGAGTGATTGTGTTGAAATGCTTGTTGATAGATGTTGTTTCCACTCTTGCAAATGCAGCACCTCTCTTAGCGTCGCTGATGCTTTGACACCAGTGCAAGAAAACCTTTAAATGAGTTACTGTTTGCATGACGTTTTGTTTAAACCTTTCTCTCTTCAGCGCTTTTCCTGCATCATCGGTCCAAACGGCAGTGGCAAGTCCAACGTGATCGACTCCATGCTGTTCGTGTTTGGATACAGAGCTCAGAAGATTCGCTCGAAGAAGCTGTCAGTTCTGATCCACAGTTCTGACGCTCATCCGGACATCCAGAGCTGCACTGTGGAGGTGCACTTCCAGAAGATCATCGACAAGGTGAGCCAGGCCTAGTGATGAAGAGCACACATGCACAGATCTCTCTCTCCACAGTCAATTCACGCTTTAATTTTAAAGGCCATAAATATGGTTGTTTTTAAATGGCAGTGCAAATTATATCTACACTGTCAGCACTTCATCCAAAGCATTGGCAAATATTTCTCTTATTTTTGTGTAAATATTACACATTTGCACACACAATAGTTTAGTTTCCCCACTTTTATTTTATTTAAACACTATTCTAAATGTTTGCATGTTCACTGTGTTTGTACGATACATATTTTAAGCAGTTTGTTGAAGAACTTTATACATTATGCTTCTTACTGGTTAAGTTTTGTCTGCTAAATCATATTTATATTATTAGAGAGGTACTTTAGATAGCACAGCTTGGACTCTAGATGGTGTTTTGAGGTCGTGCAGTAGCCTACACCGCACAATAAAGTTTGATTTCAGTCCTGCATTGAGTACTACTTCTACTCCTTCAGCCTACACGCTATAGTGAATAAATACTTGCAGCACTGGACTCCTGAAATCCTGTGCTGAAATTCAGGCCCTGATTTAGTTTTTAGTAGCTTATATGATCTGAGATGCTGCATGGCATATTTGTGCTTTACAAACTGTATGTCACGTCGGTATTTCGATGAGTGTTTCAAACCCTGAAGTCTACCTGTCCCTGTTGTCCTCCTCTGTGTGTTCAGGAAGGAGACGACTACGATGTCATTCCCAACAGCTCTTTCTATGTGTCGAGAACTGCTGCCAAAGATAATTCCTCCTCCTATCACATCAATGGCAAGAAAGCAACCTTCAAAGATGTGGGCACACTGCTGCGCAGCCACGGCATCGACCTGGACCACAACCGCTTCCTCATCCTGCAGGTAATCATGTCACCGTCACCTCTCTTGAAGCGCTGCATGCTTTCATCTCTGCTGTTGGCCTCTCGTGTTTTCTGGAGAGTCGTGAACGGGCTAAACCGGGCTAAATCCACCTTAGACCACTATAGCAGCGCGTCATGGTTTCCAACACGAGGGAAGGTGCAAACCATCATTTGCTGCTCTAGAGTTTTAAGGGACTCTCAAATGCTAAACCTGACAATTGCACAAGGCCTGTAAACATGGACTGTCCAAAAAGGTCAGAGGTCAACATCTGTCCACTCTACCTTCCTCGCTTTAGCAGCACGTAAATATTGGCGTGTTAAAGTCAAGGCCAGCCTCGATATTGTGTGTGCTGCTTCAGTGAGGCAGGAGCCAGCCTCCTTCACTTCCTTCACATCATTATTCACTGCGAGTGCTGCTGGTCCATGACTCCAGCTGTTGTCATTTCAGTGGCTGGTCTCACGCACTTTCTCTGGAGCACACTTCCTGTAATGCTGGGAAGCACTACTCTTTATTTTCCAGTATTGTTGCACTTTCTATACAGATATTACTTGTGGTGGTTCGTCTAAAACCTGAGCATTATTTAGGACCGTGACAATGCAAGTCATTTTATTTGTAATTATTTAATTAAGGATCATGTTAATTCAGTTGAGTAAGAACATTTCCACTAGCGTCACCAAACATTCTTTATTTCGAAAATGAAAGGTTTTCCAAAAACTCTTCCGGCAGCCATAGTTTGACAGACCTGTCCTAAACTCGCGCTGTTGGTTGAGCCAGTCTTGCTGTGTTAGGCTGCTTGGTCTGGGGTCAGATTCATCAAGATCTTAAAAGTCCCCCTGTAGTCAAAAATTGTATCCTTTAAAACTCCTCTTTGATCATCAAAATTACATATTTAAATGTTTTTTCTTGTGAAAATAATTTTCTCATGCCTTAAAATAGCTTGAATGCAACTCTACACCCTTGCCTCATTTACTATACGGGGATCTATGAATATGCAAATTAGCCCGCCTCCACTCAGTCACACAGCAGCCAGCCATGAGCCAGCGCCTCCTGATCCACTAACTGAACTGTAGTAAACGCCACACAATGGCAAGTGGAAATATTGGTTTAATTAAGCCATGTTTTTGAACCAGAAGTAAGCTGGTATGCTCAATGAGACCTTGCTACAAAATTGTCTTATACATATTATATATGTTCAGAAATAATACAAGGGGAAAATCTCAAAAGTCAAGGTAATTCAAAATGACTGAATGTTTAACACCATTAGACTATTATTAACTAAATGTTCTGTAAAAACAGTGAACAGCAACTTTCAGCCTGTCACCATGATGCAAGCATGAACTTTCAGACATACAGAAGTAGTTCTTTACAGGTTTTCGTTCGATTGCGCGGCTTTTCCATAGTTTTTTTCTGTGTAAACATGGATGCGTTTGACTGTTGCGCTCGCGTCTCTTGCAGCGTCTGATGCATGAAACGGCTTTATAAAAACTCGGTGCTCAAGTTAAAATAAGTTCAACTCCCATCTTCCTGCATGTTCTCCTATTCCACTGCCCGCGTTGCTTCTCTGTCATCACAAAAGCATGCTAACATTGGCATGTTGTCAAAGTGTCTAATTCTAACGCTTGGTAATATTTCTATTCAATATCGTGATTCCTCGATTTATAAAAAATAAAATCATGGCAAAACATTAAATTCTAATTAATCGACAAAATCTGAAAAATCGCCCAGCCCTTCGAGTCGCTGATCAAAACGCAGACTGGCTCGACAGGATCTCAGCACTTGGCATGGCCAGTGTTGGGTGTAATATATTACTCAGTAATTCATTACTGTAATTTAATTAGTTCTGATATAATTGCATTAAATACTGTTTAGACTATAGAACAATTCTCTATAAAAAAACATAGTAGATTTAACATCAAAATCTGGCTCTTTAATATTTAAACTGGCATGGCTTAAATGAGTTTAGTTTAAACACAGATAAATAATAGGTGTAACCGTAAATAAGCTTATAATTGGGATGCCAGAAATTAATTGAGCTAAATTGAAGCCAGTATGTAATGCATAAACCGCTGTCGTCATCTCAGTCTGTTAACAGAGATCAATAATATATGAAACGTACAGCTAAAACGGGTCTGACGATCACATGGTGCAGTGCAGGTTGTGCAATGCAACTTTTTTTAAAGTTTAGTAGTAGTAGCAGGAATGCAGCGCAATATACACTAAAATCTCCCAGAAGCATTGACAATCACGTGACACTGCCGTATCGGCATTTCCAAATTAGTTTGATTGATGCATTGCCAAATCAGAGATCAAAAAGAGATCTTGAGTTATTAGAGGTGTAAATATATTTTTATATAAACTATAGTGGGTTGTCACAGTCTAGGTAATTAATGAGAGATACTGGTTAATTGCAGTGCAATAATGGTTGGTGAATGGTTAAAAGAAAACCGTTTATATGTAGTATTTTTGCATTGCTTGATGTGTGTTTGCTTTTGCAACAGAATAGCAGAATCTTTAGAGGACATGTAGTGATTAGGTCTCAGGATCAGTGTGTGTAAATGCTGTCGTGTCATTGTCAGGGCGAGGTGGAGCAGATTGCCATGATGAAGCCCAAAGGACAGACGGAGCACGATGAAGGCATGCTGGAGTATCTGGAGGACATCATCGGCTCCTGTCGTCTCAAAGAGCCCATTAATATCCTCTGCCGTCGAGTGGAGTCACTGAACGAGCAGCGCGGAGAGAAGGTACGACAATACAGCCATCGATCAGCATGTGATCGTATGCAGCAGAAAGCTTCACGAGCTGCTTCACACAGGATCTCACAGTAGATTTACCCTTTTACTTTGGCTGTAAGAACAAGCGAGTAACCCGTCGCTAGCCTGACGTCCCAGGGCTGGTGTGTTTTGCGGGCTATCTTGAATAGTGATATAAGATTCCTTCCTTGATTCGCGTTGTTCACTCGCTTGTAGGGGTGAAACTGATCATGTGCACGTGTTTCTAAGTCTTGCAGATTTAAACATTCAGGTGTTTTAAACCATTCAGGCACATGAAGAGGCTATTCAATTAAGCTAGATTCATGATTTGACATTTTAATTTCACCAAAGATGTGCGGCATTTTGTCTGAGGTATAATAAAAGGACACCTTTTCATTTATAATTTCTTCAATCTCATTTTGTTTAAAAAAAATAGTGAGAATATTGTATTGTGAAATCAGTGTTGTGAATCGCATCATGAGTTGAGTGAATCGTTCGTCTCTGTTTGCTGCTAGTGTTTGCTGTGGTGTCGAAGATAAGTGTTCTTTAAATAATGGCATCAAGTTTTTTTTTTTCTTCTCTCATCTGAAAAGTGACCCAATCTGTCACTCAAAATCTGTAATATGATCCGAGCCGTGAGTTTTGTGATCTGTTGCAAACCTACTCTCTTGTTATTTAAAGAAAAATATATACTATTTATATATATATATACAGGACAAGACACGACACATTTACATAATTTCAGAGCTCACTGTCTGTCAAACATTTTATTGGGTTGCATTATGTCTACTCCTGAGAAAATGGTTTTATTCTGTTGATACTCTTGAAAGGTTTTTAAACAAGTTAATCCAAATTTAGATTTAGAATAATGCTTCTTGCATATTTAGTGTCAGTTTTAGTTTCAAGCCTGAAAACGGGTTCATGAAGCAGGATTTAGTGGCTGTGCAGGTGAGATTGAGCCAGCCCTGGAGTTTTTGGGTTCCTCTGTGCTGTGACTGGAGCTCACGAATGCCTTTGCTTGTTTGAGGATCATCATGATGCTGGACCAATCAGGAAACTCATTCTGATTTACAACAGCCAGTATGTAGGGGTGGGTACCAAACTCTGTACTTTTAAGGGTACTGACCGAATTGCGTCGGTACCACCGAGTACCGATTCACGTTAAATCAATCGAAAATCACAACAGTATTGTGATTTTCGGCCTTTGCGTATCACTATATGACGGCATGAACACAAAAACGTAATCTCCAGAGCTGCTGTGAGTCACTTCACGAGAATTTTACCATTTCATTTGAGAAAACTAGCATCATCATACTGTATTAGAGGTCTGCACAGGCTTTAAACTGAAGCCCGAACCCGGCCCGTACCCGAGATCGTCTGACCCAGCCCGACCCGACCCCAGCAGTTCAATTTAGAGCCCGAACCCGAAATCTTTTTTTTTTTTTTTTTCCCCCCCCCAACCAGTGACCCATAAAAAAAAAAAAGCTGTATTTCACGATTGCATGCAACGGTCAGTAAACAAATACATGTAAAGAAACAGAATCATTAAGGCTCGGCCCGTTCACAAGGCAAAAGAAAAAACACTTAGCAGTTCTGAAAGTTTATGAATATCGGGTGCCTTGGTCACATAAATTCTGCCGAGTTTTTGAATGGTTGTATACGACAAGACGATAATTCTTCCATTGTGCAAATTATGGTAATTTTCGTCAGTCAAGGCTCGTTAGCATTCGGCCTGCTTTAAATCGGACACAGAGATGCAGTGCGGTATGATCGCATTTATTTGAATTAATGAATTATATCATTTATTTGAATTAGCGAGAGAGAGAGAGGGATGAAAGTTGTGTGTGAACCTGCATCTGCGCCTCTCTCTACAAGCAATGAGGCTTAGTTACTTCAAAAAACAGCGATTTTACCCCCTCATTGCAGAGAAATATAAAGTTGCGAGTCAGTAGCCTGTCGAAGCTATTTTACTAATCAAAGTTTCCGTGCTGTGTTGTCGTGTGCACTAATGTGTGTGCGTGTGTCTATGAAAGCAGCGTAGCCTAGGCTACTGCATATAGTTTTAGTTTAGCTATAAACCCGAGCCCGACCCGAAGCTATTCATTAAACATTAACCCGAACCTGACCTGAAACCCGAAAGTATTTCGGGACCCGCCGAGCTCAGGTCAGGTAGCAGACCGCTATACTGTATACACACAGAAACTTCATGTCAACCTGTCAAAATAAAAGTGTGGTTTAACATGTAACAGAAATATATTACTTTTCTATCAAATTTAAATAAAACAATTAAATGTGAACAATAAATTACAACCAGATTAATCACTAAATTGTAGAAAAAAATTATACAGTTATTAGCCTATTAAAAAAATGTTTTAAAAGAGTTTTCACACAATTTTTCTTCCATGTATTAATTTCAACAGTAAACCTCAGTTTGTTTGCCAAAAAATAAAAGGGTTTAATTTTCATTTGAAAGAAAGAAAAGGTTTGTAGGGCCCTATTGTTCAAAATGTTGAAATTGAGACTTTTGGACTTTAGTTTTTCACTGAAATAAATGTTTTTGTAATTACACAGAGAGTAAAGTACCGAAAACGGGTAATTTCAGAAGGAAATTCAGATACCGGTACCGTACCGGTTCAAATCTCCAGCCGGTACCCAAACCTACCAGTATGGTACCGGCTGGAGAAGGACATCATTGGTGCACTGTATCACTGATTGGTTTTGACCGAAAGTGTTTGTGTCTTCTCACACAGCATTGATTTTGTGTGTGTTTGTGTGCAGCTGAATCGAGTGAAGCTGGTGGAGAAGGAGAAGAGCGCTCTGGAGGGAGAGAAGAATAAAGCCGTGGAGTTCCTCAGCTTAGAGAACGACATCTTTAAGAAGAGGAACCTGCTCTGTCAGTTCTACGTGTAAGACACACGCACCCCTGTGAACAGCTTTGACAAAAATACCCTGCTTTTGAATGAATTGGTTGAGTGAAAGATTCAGTGACCTAATTCAAAAGAGTCACTCATTTCATTTCTGAACAGGTCAGTGTTAAGATTTAATTTTATTGGTAACCGTTTCATAATGAATGTGTGCTGTCTCTTCATAGTCAAACTCAATGATTTCATGCTGTGTGCAGTGAATTAGAGCCTCAGCAATGGCGTTGTGCTGCTACTCCATCAGAGATGCGCTGGGTTTCCTGCAGAAGGTTTGGTTATTCAGAGTGACGTGTTGAGTTGTTTCTGCAGGCATGATCTACAGAAGCGCGTGTCTGCCAAAGAAGCTGAGAAACAGCAGATTCAGGAGGACACAAAGGAACTGAGTGACAAAAGCAGCCAGCTGACAGAAGAAATAAAGACCAAGAACGAGGAGCTGAAGGGCGTGGAGAAGTGAGACCTTTTCGTCCCTCTAAAAGCCTGAATAATGCCTGATGCTTTAGTATTTGTGTCTTGTCTGCTGCTCAGACCGTTGTGTTTTGGCAGCTGTATAGTTGTGCATGTTGTTTTTCCTCGGAAGGAAACTGACCAAGCTGACCAAGTTCATAGAGAGCCAGAAGGAGAAATTTACCCAGCTGGACCTGCAGGACGTGGAGGTGCGCGAGAAACTCAAACACACCAAGAGCAAAACCAAGAAGCAGCAGAAGCAGCTTCAGAAGGACAAGGAGAAGGTGAGGCGTCCCGATCTGAAGAAGATGAGCAGCTCTGTAGCCTCTCGACTAGATCTTCATGAGCGCTTGTGTTCTGTGCAGCTGGAGGAGGTGAGGAGCGTTCCCGCGAGCAGTGAGAAGATCATCACGGAGGCGTCTGCTCAGAAGGAGGAGCTGGAGAAGAAGAAGCTGGTGGAGGAGCAGAAGCTGGCTCAGGTGATGGAGAGCCTGAAGGAGGAGACCAGCGGCCTGCAGGAAGATAAAGAGGTGAGAGAATGTCTCACAGACACGACATGAGCATGTGTGACGCCAGCCGATAGCACTCTATCATCTGAACTGTGCTCCGACACACATGTAGATTTGAGCTGGATGCAAGAGGTTATTTGTACAGTATGGTACATTTCCCACACGCTGCTCACATCAAAATGAAAATTCTGGGTAAAAACCATAAATTCAAGATGCACTTGGCTGCAAACTGGAATTGAAAATAAATTGTATTTAATAATCTATTAATCAAACTTATCAACACTTAATTAAAAAGTTGTAGAGTTGTACAAACACTTAACACTACTCCAGTTTGTTTTTGAAATATAAACATTAACCGGTGGTTGTATTCAAACATAATAAATAATGAAGACGACAGGTTTAGTGTTTTTCTGCAGAATATAGTACCTGCTCAGTCTTTGCTGCTTGTGTGTGGTGTTCCTGCAGAAGAAAGAGCAGGAGCTGCTGGAGCTGAGTAAGACGGTGAACCAGACGCGCTCACGGATGGATGTGGCTCAGTCAGAGCTGGATATCTACCTGAGTCAGCACAACACGGCTGTGAGCCAGCTCAACCAGGCCAAAGATGCTCTGCAGGAGACTGTGGACACGCTGAGAGAGAGGAGAGCTGCCATCAAGCACCTCAACGCCAACATACCTCAGTGTGAGGAGCAGCTCAAGAAGGTCTGTGTCAAGTCACTTGTAATAGAAGATCATCAGATGATTTTGATTAAATACTTGGCAGAACTCTAGAAAACCGAGGGAATCAAACGTCTTTTGCATCCATCTTCCTGTTGTCTGTCCAATAGATGTGGCTTTGATTGTGAAACTGTGTGTGTGTTTGTGCTGCAGGACGAGCAGGAGCTGGCGCAGATCTCTGAGCAGGACCAGCAGAAGCGGCTGCAGGTTGGAGACATGAGACAGAAGGTGGCTGAAGCCAAGAGCTCGCTGTCCTCCAACCGCAGCCGCAACAAAGTGCTGGACTCCCTCATGCAGCAGAAACGCTCGGGGAAGATCCCGGGCATCCTGGGACGGCTGGTGCGTCCCTCACGTTCAGCTCGGCTAGAGAGTCTTTCTGTGCAGTTAACCATGTTCACGTTCCTGTCGTTGTCTCAACAGGGTGATCTGGGAGCTGTCGATGAGAAATACGACGTGGCCATCTCCTCCAGCTGCGGCTCGCTGGATAATATCTTAGTGGACACCATTGACACGGCGCAGAGATGCGTCACGTTCCTGAAGACCCAGAACATCGGTGTGGCCACATTCATCGGCCTAGACAAGGTGAGGAAAGGACATTGCTTGCTGGACCTCATTTCAGAGCTGGAGTCCAGTGCTGATGGTGTTTGGTGTTGTTCAGATGAAAGTGTGGCAGCAGAGCATGGGCTCCGTCTCCACTCCGGAGAGCATCCCTCGTCTGTTTGACATGGTGCGCGTGAAGGACGAGAGCGTGCGGCCGGCGTTCTACTTCGCTCTCAGGGACACGCTGGTGGCTAGAGACCTGGAGCAGGCCACGCGGGTGGCGTTCCAGAAGGACAAGCGCTGGAGGGTGGTCACGCTGCAAGGGCAGATCATCGAGCAGGCCGGTCCGTTTACTCCCGTCTCTAGAGCACTAGGAAATCATTAGTTTCTGCTAAATTCAGTTTTCATTTAACTATTAGTAATTAATGGTGCTCCGATCAGGATTTTTGGAGCCGATCATCGATCACAGGAAGCAGTGTCTGCCGATACAATAACGATACCAATCTTTTTGAAGCACCTAAATATTTGGTCATGCAGTGCGTTTTTTGTTCTTGCATTGGGGCAAGTGTTGCACACAGCACAAGCCTGATTTCAAACTCTGTATTGATTTCACAAAAAAAGACAAGTAAACGGTCAGTAATAAAATAAGAACAAATAAACAATTTATAAGCAGTAGCACAAATAAATAAACGGTGTGCTTTCATTTTTTTTTATATAAGGAATCAAATGTAAAACAATACTGGACGGTATTCCCTGAGTAAGTGAAATGCATATTAATCTTTACAAAATTAAGGCTACAAAAGTTAGTAATTTAATAGCAGTGAGTGTCTGTTGTTGTTTGATTGACATTAATAACAAAGAAAAAAAATCAGACCGCTGCAGGATTGTTGGTCTGGTTTCTGCACGGATTCTGATATACTGTTACACAACTATCTCAGCTGTCTACGTTCACTTAAGACCAAACCACCTGTGTTTACGTGCATACTCATGGAGCCGGTAATTCTGTACATGCATTTGTGTGTTTGACCATTAAAACACAGTTTGGTACTCGCGAGCTGCTTGCTGCTTGTGCTTATGTGTGTGCTTTGAGTGTGCAAGTGCGCTGAATGGTTTAAACACTGGCAAGACTTCAAAAGAAATGCAAATTATAAACTTCAGTGACGATGCAACACTGCCTCGATTGTGCAAGTGACGATTCCTGTGTCAGCTGTGCAGCTGGCTTTAGTGCAGACGTGATGTGCTGATTTGAAGCCATTTGTGCATTTAGAGAGAGCTATAACACTTATTGTCTCACGGTGCCGCTGCAATAGCGATCCGTAGCCCATCAATATCGATCGGAGCACCCCTATTAGTAATCAAAAAACATCTAATTCAACTTTATTAAAAATGTAGCAAAAAACAAAAAAAATTATTCTACATTCAGTTTAAATTTTTCTGGATTGTTTTATGGTAAAATTTAATATTAGTAATCAAAAAGTAATTAATTCATGAATCTTACAACAATTTATTAAAAGTTTAACACATTACAGTTTTAGGGTCTTTATGAAATGTTTTATTTTTTCCGCAAATCCTGTGATTTCTTTTTCTTTTTTTCTGTTGTTTTAATGGTTTAATTATGTTTTAATAATCAAAAAGCATGTTTAATCAAATCAATTAATAAAACGTTAACAATTGAATAATTTATTAATTTCTACAATAATGGGGCCTTATGAAATGTTTTATTTTTTTTCAGCAATTCGTTTGTCTGTAAATTTTTTTTAAAGGTTTGATTTAATATAAATTCATGGTCAGAATCAGTGGTAATCAAATGAAGGCATAACATTGGATTGTTTTATGGTAAAATTTAATATTAGTAATCAAAAAGTAATTAATTCATGAATCTTACAACAATTTATTAAAAGTTTAACACATTACAGTTTTAGGGTCTTTATGAAATGTTTTATTTTTTCCGCAAATCCTGTGATTTCTTTTTCTTTTTTTCTGTTGTTTTAATGGTTTAATTATGTTTTAATAATCAAAAAGCATGTTTAATCAAATCAATTAATAAAACGTTAACAATTGAATAATTTATTAATTTCTACAATAATGGGGCCTTATGAAATGTTTTATTTTTTTTCAGCAATTCGTTTGTCTGTTAATTTTTTTTAAAGGTTTGATTTAATATAAATTCATGGTCAGAATCAGTGGTAATCAAATGAAGGCATAACATGAAATTTATTCTTTTAAAATGCAGTCAAATGAAAATGTTTTATTATTAACAACAACATTGAAGTACATTTTGCTGTTCAATTAGTAATATTTCTGTTATAATTTCTTCTTTGGGGGGTTGTAGTGAAGAGTTCCTGTGTATCTGCAGATAGTGTTCTAAAGCAAACGGTGTGAAGCTGCTGAAGTGACTGAAGCAAACTGACACAGGCACTACACGCAGATTCACATTTATTTCTTTTTGCAGTTTTATATTCAAAAACACCAGTTCCTGTCATGATTTGACACTCCACTTTATACGAATGACATTATTCTGACTGTATTCCATCTGCATTGAGGAATCGTGTCTGTCTGGATGACCCTCAGGTACCATGACCGGAGGAGGAGGACGAGTGATGAAGGGCCGGATGGGCTCCTCGGTCTGCGCTGATGTCACTCAGGAGCAGGTCAGATTAGATGATAACTCTCACCCTCATGTGGGTCCAAACTTTTCTTCCATGGAGCACAGCAGGATGTGTTTCCAGATGGTTTGCGCTGCTCGTACTGTGGCACTTTTAAATCCGTGTTATGTGCCATTTAATTTTTAAATTTTTTTTGTTGTTATTTGACTTGTTATTTTTCAGTTTGATTCATTATTTGATAATTAATACACATTTTCAGCTCCAGTTTTTGACCAAGAAAACTTTCATTGTGGTTCTGGTGTTTCGGTCACTAGCTAAAGATGTGTGATTGTGCGCAGCTGGATAAAATGGAGAGCGAGTTGAACAAAGAGCTGACGCAGCTGCAGGACTGGCAGCAGAGGAAGCATCAGCTGGAGGAGAAGGTGCACAAAGCCAGACGCGAGCTGAGAGACATGAAGAATACGCTGGAGAAATACACGGCCACCATCCAGGTCAGACAGCACAGCTAAAACATCAGCGTGAACGTGTGAGCCCTGGCTTCTGTTGACCCGTGATGTGTGTTACAGAGCCTGACCGAGCAGGAGCTTCATCTCAAGACTCAGATCAAAGACCTGGAGGCCAACGTCATCTCCGCTGCTCCTGATAAAGCCAAGCAGAAGCAGATGGAGAAGAGCCTGGAGGTCTACAGGAAAGGTGTGCTCGTACAGCATCATTAAAGGGGAAGTTCCTCCTGTCATCATTCACTCAGTCATACTGCGTGAAAACTAAAGACATTTTGAAGAACATTGGCCCCCATTGTATAGACAAAAATCATGTCGTTTCTTGATCTCATAATGATTTTTGTTTTTTCATGAAGACTTTGAGGCAGCGTCCACAAAAGCAGGAAAGGTGGAGGCGGAGGTGAAGAGACTGCACACACTCATCGTGGACATCAACAGCCATAAGCTGAAGGCCCAGCAGGACAAACTGGACCAGATCAACACACAGCTGGATGAATGCTCCTCAGCCATCACTAAAGCCCAGGTGGCCATCAAGACTGCTGGACGGTCAGTGACCACAACTACTGAGACTGTATCCGCTAGTTGTCCTCTTCCGCTCTTGAGTCTATGGCAGCCCATAGAACCGCTTGCGGGAAAGTTATGAAATTTGGCACACAGATAGAGGACAGTCGCAATATTAACCATAGCAATTGTGGAGTCTCTATCTAAAACTCTGTAGCGCCACCAATAGGCCAAATTTGCACTCATATTTCTGCTAATAACTTTTGAACCATAAAGTTTAGAAGCAAAATTCTAGAACTCTGAAAACTCTGAGTCTTTGGCTCACACTATGTCAGATGGACACCAAAATTAAAATTTCTACGAGTCAAGATTTTTTGCATTTTTGAATGGTTTGTCCAATTTTCACCAATATTGGCTCAGATCATCTTCAGAGTATTGTGGCAAAAAGCTATCAAAAGCTTTTTGATATACCAAACCGTTTTAACGAATTTGACAAAGGTTGTGCAAAAATGGACACGAGGCTATATCTCCACAATGCTTTAGTGGATTCTGACCAAACATGGTATGTGTTATAACAAGCATGATCTGAGGGCATGAGTTTCCACCTACTGGTCAAAAGATATATATTTTAAAAAAAATACACTTCACATCTAAAAAGAGCTCCGATTCACAATTGCACCAACTGGATGTAAAATTTGGGTGTAAACCCTTCTGATAAATATGAGACCAATGAAAAGTGCTGTAAAGTAGCGCTACATATTATACTGTATGTGCTGCTATGTGTCACACACACAAGTTTAGCTTTTGTTCCCTTAAAAGGAACTGAATGCCTTGTTGCATGCACTCTAGTGATATAGTGTTCACATTACCAGTAATGTAGTTTATTATCTCACATCGATTTACAAAGGAAAATGTCATGGTTCCAGGCCTGCTGAGCAAGTTAAAGGCATTTTGGCTGATCGCCTACTGTATGTAATGCAAAAAAAAAAAAAAGTTAAAATATAAACATTATATTCTAACGCAAACAAAAAATGACCACGGTTTTAAAGCAGAAATGACATGTTTCACCTCAAACCATTTCTTTACAATAAAACAGCTGATCAAAGACATTAATTTCAGCCCGCTCAAGTAGGTTGTGTTTTAAAGCACTTCATGAGCACATTTGACTGAAGTTCTCTCTTCGTGTGAATCTGTTCATCCTGTGGGATGCATCAGGAACCGAGCTCCGTAGAGGGCCAGTCGGTTCGTTTCTGAAGTGAGTGTGGTCTTCTGATGTGTTAGTAATCTGAAGAAGTCTGAGGACAGCGTGTCTCAGCTGGAGAAGGAGATGGGAGAGAATGAGAAGCTGATGGAGGAGCTGACGGAGCAGCTGAAGAAGCTGGAGGAGGCGGCGGGAGAGATCATGCAGACGTACCAGCAGGCTGAGGTGCTTCTGTCTCATCCTCTCTCTCAGACGCTGAACACGTGAAGACGCTCGGTGCTGATGTCTGAGTGTGTGTGTGTGTGTAGGAAGCTCTGCCGGAGGTTCAGGAGCAGCAGCGAGGAGTGCTGCAGCAGATCAAGGCCCTACAGGAGCAGGAGCATGTGCTGCAGAAGGAGTCTCTGAGTGTGCGGCTGAAGGTGGAGCACATCGACACTGCCATCACTGAGTGCCACAACAAGATCAAACACTGGGAGAGAGAGGTACTGAGCCACAGACACACACATCTGGAAACAGACAATATTGACTGTAGGCCTAAATTCCCAGTGATTGAAAATATAAATATTGAGAAAATCATCTTTAAAGTTGTCGAAATGAAGTTCTTAGCAATGCATATTACTAATCAAATATTAAGTTTTGATATATTTACGGTAGGAGATTTACAAAATATCTTCATGGAACATGATCTTTACTTAATATCCTAATGATTTTTGGCATAAAAGAGAAATGTATAATTGTGACCCATACAATGTATCGTTGGCTATTGCTACAAATATCCCCCAGCGACTTAACACTGCTTTTGTGCTCCAGGGACACATTTATTGTGCGCTATAATGTATAATCATGTAGCTCAGTCATTAAGTGTACTCATTCAGTCCTAAAGAAAATTACTAGGAGCTTTAACAGATATTAGATTTTTCTCGCCTACTGGATGGTTTTTGTTCTATTTGTTTGAATGAATTGAAGGCCGTACTGGCCTGTGTGCTTTCGTCTTCTCTCTGCGCTCACAGTCCTGTGTGTTTTAGGCCAGCAGGCTGTCGCTGCACCCCATCGATGGAGCTCCAGAAGAAGAGCTGCCTGCACTGAACCCAGAGCAGCTGGAAGACATCGGCAATCCAGACGTCATCAAGAACGAGATCGCTCTGCTGGAGGACCGCTGCTCCAACATGAAGCCCAACCTGGGAGCCATCGCGGAGTTCAAGAAGAAGGTACCAGAGATCCACTCGGTGTGGTCAGCCAATGAATGACGCATCAGCCCACTGACTGTGTGTCTGTGTCTGTGTCTGTGTCTGTGTCTGTGTCTGTGTCTGTGTCTGTGTGTGTGTGTGTGTGTGTGCACAGGAGGAGCTGTATCTGCAGCGGGTGGCGGAGCTCGATGACATCACCACACAGAGAGACGCCTTCAAGAGAGGCTGCGAGGACCTGCGCAAGCAGAGGCTGCACGAGTTCATGGCTGGATTCAACATCATCACCAACAAGCTGAAGGAGAACTACCAGATGCTCACGCTAGGAGGAGATGCCGAGCTGGAGCTGGTGGACAGTCTGGATCCCTTCTCCGAGGGCATCATGTTCAGGTGTGTGTGTGTGTGTGCAGATCAGTACTCTCAGGAGAAAAACTAAACGACTGACTATCAAACGCTGCCAGACTTTTTAAAGCAGTTCAAGCACAAGAGTCTTGTTTTTGTGAGTTTTTGGTAAGTGGTAGCACAAGGTCTCAATCTAGCCAGCCTCTAGTAAGTGATATCTCGACGGCTTGGTGTTTTCTGTGCATTCCCAGTGTGCGTCCTCCTAAGAAGAGCTGGAAGAAGATCTATAACCTGTCAGGAGGAGAGAAGACGCTCAGCTCTCTGGCGCTGGTGTTTGCGCTGCATCACTTCAAGCCCACGCCACTCTACTTCATGGATGAGATCGACGCTGCTCTTGACTTCAAGAACGTCTCCATCGTGGCCTGCTACATATACGTACGTACACGTACACCTGCCTGGCGTAATGCCCAGCACACAGCACCGTTCACAGTGAACACAAAACCGCTCCTCAGCATTCGATGTCTTACCAGCCACGTGAAGGGAGATTTGGACGATTGAGGTTTCACATAAATCTGGCAACCAGTATGAATCTAATAGTATTTAGTGCAGTTCTGCCAGTGTTTTCTGATGTGTGACATTTAGCCTGTATTTCCCACCTACTGAGCTTTACTGCCAGGTCAGGCATCAGTCATGAACGATATTGTGCTTTACACATGGTTGTGACCGTCAAGTGCACATAGAGCAAAAAAAACTTAGCAAAGCGAAAAATGTTTATCATTTATCGGTTGGCGCCGACAGCGAATTTAACCGCCCATAACTCCCGAACCCCGGGGGCTATCCACGCGGGGGTGGTCTCTTTCGAAAGCGGGCCTCGAGACATACACTCGATTCGCATTCGAGAGGGTTCCTCGAGCTGAAGGGATCCACCGAATTTGAGATATGGCCGTTCAAATTTTCAATGGTTTTCCATAGACTTAAGCTTTAAAGCGTTTCATCCAGGTGGCCAGTAGCACACAATGGAGCGCACTCTGCTGGACAAACTAAGTAATTACACCATTTCAAGCATTTTATCTGCGTTATATGTTCTGTAAAAAAAATTTCATATCGCCGGCATATGAAATTTCGCTGGGGGATATTTGTAGCAATAGCCAACAATACATTGTATGGGTCACAATTATACATTTCTCTTTTATGCCAAAAATCATTAGGATATTAAGTAAAGATCATGTTCCATGAAGATATTTAGTAAATCTCCTACCGTAAATATATCAAAACTTAATGTTTGATTAGTAATATGCATTGCTAAGAACTTCATTTGAACAACTTTAAAGATGATTTTCTCAATATTTAGATTTTTTTGCACCCTCAGATTCCAGATTTTCAAATAGTTGTATCTCAGCCAAATATTGTCCTATCCTAACAAACCATACATCAATGGGAAGATTATTTATTCAGCTTTCAGATGATGCAAAAATCTAAATTTCACAAAATTGACACTTAAGTCACACACGTCTTATGTTCTGAAGCATTGCAGTGCTCATTTAACGTTTTTACATTTCACATCTTCATTGTACATCTATTTACATATACAATTACACCTTTTAATGAGCTTAATTTTAATGAACTCTAGTTTTTCTTAAATGTCATCCCTACATAAACCTAGACAAAACTGAATTCAGTGCAATCCTGAAAGAAGTGTACAAAATTATATAAAAATGAATGAGAAGTGTGACTTGTAACAGGATGACAGATTGTTAAAGCCATTGCTGATTTGAAGAAGTTCAGCTATACAAGCAATCTGTGCAATGCTAATTCTAACATGTTTCTGTTGAACTTTCCCACATTATTGCAGGAGCAAACCAAGAACGCTCAGTTCATCATCATCTCCCTGAGGAACAACATGTTTGAGATGGCCGACCGTCTCATCGGCATCTATAAGACACACAACACCACCAAGAACGTGGCCATCAACCCCAAAACCATCGTCCTGCGCCAGATGGAGACGGCGTGATACTCTGTGAACCACTCGCTCCTTCTGATGGTTTGGCTGTTCATCACTTCTCTCGCTTTCTGTCTCCAAACCTTTTATACGCCTCCTTCATTCTGTGCTGCTCCATTCATTCCTCCTTTGTTTTTAAATCAAACGAGTTTTATACTACATAGTAATTATAACATGGAATATTATCATGTAGCTTAATATTTTAAATAAACATTAAATGTGGCATTGTGCGTTTTGTGATTCTTATGTCTAAACTAAAACACAATCAGCACTTGATGATGGCTTTCTAATCAGCCAGAAGCAAGCATCAGTCCGGAAGAGTGCTGTTTCTGAGCGCTTTATTCATCTCTGAAACTGTTCAGTGAAATCAGGAAGGAAGGACTGAAAGAGCTAATAGATGCTCTTTTATACAGTAAGTACAGTGCAAACAGTAAGTGTTTTTAGTAATCATTTGTAGTAGTACAAAAGAGTAGAACAAAATTAGAAATGTACA
Source organism: Sinocyclocheilus grahami (assembly GCF_001515645.1). Classification (NCBI taxonomy): domain Eukaryota; kingdom Metazoa; phylum Chordata; class Actinopteri; order Cypriniformes; family Cyprinidae; genus Sinocyclocheilus; species Sinocyclocheilus grahami. Next base: position 225,964 of record NW_015506623.1, read on the forward strand.
TATAAAGTTAAGATGAAAAGTAGGTCCCTAATGTCTTGACGTCTGAAATTGTGCTCATCTAGTCAGTGTGGTCCCTATATCTACAAGCATGATGGCTGCATCCGAAACATACTTCCCTACTATATAGTAGACCAAAAACAGAGGAAGTATGTCCGAATCCACAGTACTCATAAAAGAGTAGGCATGTGAATGTAGTACTTCCAGATTACATCCATACTATATAGAACATACTCTTTTTGCAGCTGTGAAGTAATTATTATTCAAAAATGTACCTACTCAAGAGTAAGTCTATGGAACTGTGGGAAGCCGGCATCATGGGTAATGTAGTTTACTTGTACTGCAGTTACACAGCTGCTCATAATTTTTAGTAACAGACTGTTTTATAAACCACGATTTAAAACAAACGTGTTCTTCTGAACTGAAGTACACTGGTTTTCTGAACAGCTGATGTTAAAGGGGTCGAGACACGGGTCCTGTCGAGGATTACTCCAGTGTTTAGTAATCCATTCACAAAGAAACTGCTGTTGAGAGATGAAGCAGATGTTTTGGATCTGACCGTGACTGCATCGTAAAGCTTCAGGATGCTTTGTATATTTAAGGATGTTTACAGAGCACTCGCGTGCAATACTTTTCCCCTATCCAGTGATGTTAGATGTTATTGAGGTTTTTGTGGGCAAAGCTTTAACACTGTAAGTGAACCTTAAGGAACATTAAAATAAAGGCATGTCACGACCCCTTTAAATAATGATGAGCATTCAGTGTGGATTCTATCTGTAATGAACTACAGGGTTTGCACATAATTGCCCTCATTCTTGAATGAGCAGAACACATATGTGTCCCTGCAGCACAAAAGCAGTGTTGAGTCGCTGGGGGATATTTGTAGCAATAGCCAACAATACATTGTATGGGTCACAATTATACATTTCTCTTTTATGCCAAAAATCATTAGGATATTAAGTAAAGATCATGTTCCATGAAGATATTTTGTACATTTCCTACCGTAAATATCAACTTAATTTTTGATTAGTAATATGCATTGCTAAGAACTTCATTTGAACAACTTTAAAGATGATTTTCTCAGTATTTAGATTTTTTGGCACCCTCAGATTCCAGATTTTCTAATAGTTGTATCTCGACCAAATATTGTCCGATCCTAACAAACCATACATCAATGGAGAGCTTATTTATTCAGCT
>NW_015506623.1:227420-229375 GCF_001515645.1 Sinocyclocheilus grahami
GAGCTGAGGGACAGCAGCTCGCTGTGCTGCTCCTGCATGTCCTTCACCTGCTGGATGAGCGGATCGTAAGCGCTGGCTAGCAGCACGCTCGCCCGGTCCAGAGCCTGCAGGAACCGCTCCTCCTTCTGAGCCAGGATGAGGTCAAGGCCCTGGAAAAACCGTGACACGACCTCGCGGTCATTCTGAACCAAAGCGTGGCTGCGTTCTTTCTCCTGCGCCAGGCGTTCGGCCAGACCGCAGACCTCCTCCCAGCGCAGGCTCTCCGTCAGCCGGCTCTGGGCGCCGCGTTCCTTCACGCAGGCCGTCTGGAGGTCGTCGATGGCGTGGCCTTGGTGCTGGCCGACCGTCAGACAGAAGCCGCAGATGAGCTTGCGGTCCTGGACGCAGTAGACGTTGAGAGGCTGGCGCGGGTGCTCGGGGCAGGCGGGGGGTCGCTCGCGCTGGTACTTCTCCACGATGGCCCGCAGGCAGACGTTGACCGGCAGCGCGTCCACGCCGTTAGTGGGCAGCTCCACCACGCTGCGGCAGCTGGGGCACTTGAGCGGCAGACGCAGGGGGCGCCAGATGGAGAAACTGACGGAGACCTGCAGCACATTCTTCAGACAGCTCCTGCAGAAGGTGTGCGAGCAGGGCAACACTCTGGGGTCCGAGAAGAGAGCGTAGCACACCGAACACGTCAGATCCTCCTCCAGATCATCCATCATGGCGAATGCAGCCAGCAGCGGTTTCCCCTGAAAAGAGATTCAGATGTCAATAATTTATAAAGATGCAAGTGGTCTTTCTCAGGTTTATATTCAGAACTGCCCACGTATCATTCATAAAGCTTTATAGATCAGTTTATTTCAAATGTGTGTTGAACTGTTGGTGACCCAGGGCTTGATTTGGGGTTGTTCACCCAAGAACCGGTGAACAGCTCTGCTTCGTGGGATTTCAAGACTCGAAGTCATCTTCAAAACACAGATATTTTCAATGAAGCCTGAGACTTCTGTTTGACACTTTAAACCATGTGTAAACTTCATTCAAATCTGCTTCATTTGTGTGAAGATGAACGCAAGTCTGCTGGGTTTGGAGGGACCTGAGGGAGAGTGAAGGAATGATCAGCTGCACTAACCCTAGAAGTAGTGCTCACTGGATGGAACAACCTACTGAGTGCTCAAGTGACAAAACACATGTCTAAAAAAAAGTACTTTTAAAAGTAGATTTTTGTAAAAGACGTGATCATAATGTTTTACTATGTCTATGTCCATTGGGGACTTGTTACCTTGCTGTTTTAGTGCAGATTGTTTTATTCTGGTCACAGACCTTAAATCTTGTATTAATATAAAGGGTAGCTTTGTTTTTAAAATGATGAGCGTGTAAACCGCAGCCAGACAGTTTCAGACCGACTGAAGGCTGGCTGGGGTCTGGAGCACACAGAGCCCCGCTGTGACAACTTGCCCCATCGCTGTGCTACTCGATCAACTTATTTGTTTTATTTTAATATTAATACAAGCTAAATATCAATACAGTCAAATATAAGCACTCTCTGTTTCAATTAATTTAACACAAATATATTTATTGACGTACTGATGAGTAAGGCGACGTCACCGAAACAGAACAGCTAGCAGAAGTTCTTCAAGCACCATCAACATGCTCATTACCCAGACAACGTAATTAACATTAGAAACCGATTAGGACTCAGGACTCGGACAATGTAGAAACATGTTAAAGACAGAAATAAGCGCTCTGACCGTCAGAAGCAGTGCGAGTCCAGCGGAATGACAACACGGCATGCGCATGCGCACACTCACTGCTGTCCACCAATCACAGCTCTGGATTCAACGCGTCTTCAATACAATACTTGTTGCGTCTTAAGAGGAGGAATGTGATTGGTGGAAAGTTGATGTTGAAACCCGCATGTCCGTTATAACTGTGTGAGTGAGAGAGAGTGTGTGTGTGTGTGAGAGAGAGAGAGA
>NW_015506624.1:0-2429 GCF_001515645.1 Sinocyclocheilus grahami
GTGAGGTGTTGAGCAACAGGTGAAATTAAACCATCAAACTGACAGCAAGGCAATTATAACAGGATTTTCAGCTTGACACAGCCTCTTCCTCCTCGCCCAGATATTAATATTATTTCTCTTTCTCATAGATTTATTTAACGGCAACAGAGAACTTGCACAATTGGTGGCTGACTAAATACTTTTTTTCCCCACTGTATAATGACTTCTTGTACCTTTACTTGATTACATTTCTGAAGACAAAATAGTACTTTTTACAGTTTTATGGTAACTTGTAAAGTACTCATTACATTTTTGCATTTAATTTTTCTTCTGCAAATGCATTTGCAGTTTCAGCTTCAGTTATAACTTTCATCATGGACATTTCTGGCTTCAAAAGTAGCCATCAAATCTGAGAAGGAATACTTGGACGGCAAAGTTGCTTTTTCCCCCAAAAAGTTTCTTGATTATTTTTGTCCGAATCAAATTAACATTATATGTTAAATTAATCATAAATCAAGTTTAGTGATGGGGTCTTAGAAGGAATTGGATAAATGGCATTATAATGATTTATTGATATGACATGATTTGCTCATTAATTAATTAATCGTAAATAATTACATACCAATATTTGCTGAGAAAAAAAAATCAATGCCCTAAAAACAATTTAAGGACTAATTATTGTTACAGACAGGGGCACTAAATAGACAACACAAAAACTGGCTTTTTCAAGAAGTCAGTATTGTATGTTTTAATTGTCACAATTTTCTATTTACATATTTTATTTAGGTATATGTTTTACTTATAAGAGCATTGGTTTAACAATATTTTACCTTAAAAGTAAACATAATGCCTTGTTAAAAATAATACACAGGTGCAGCATATATAAGGTAGCTAATTCATACTTTTATCTTCTAGTTAAAATTAGATGTATTGCCTCTAAAAATGTTATATTAATGATTATAAATTGAAAAGTAACTTAAATGGTAAAGTAACCTGATAAAGTAATTATTATTATTATTATTATTATTATTATTATATACAAACATCAACATGATTACAAATTATAATCACATTTTTTTTCCCCCCTTGGTTTTTATTTTCTGTAATTTAGCATAATTTTTCACACAGACTTGAAACATCTGTGATCACCTGATTATGTTTCAGGTATTATAGTGATTTCATCCATGTACTGTAGCTAATTTCTAATTGGTCTTCCCTATTTAACAATCCTACATATATCAGACAGATTAATAAACAATAAAAAAAAAACAATATTCAGATTATTCAGCAAATTGTTTAATTCTTTATTTTTAAATTGCATCAATCATAAAACAGGTTTTATTTTGTTGCCAAGGATACTAAAATACCTACTTTTTGGTCAAATAAATTATTAGTTAATAAGTTACTTAATCATTTACTTTAAAATACTGACGGTTCAGATTTTACTTCGTGCAGGGCTGCAGGCAGTATATTGCTGAGCTTTAAAGAAAAACTCAACATTGACTAACAGGGCAGGAAATAATTGTTGTTGAGAACACGGAGCAGCTTGTTGTTGTGTGCGCCAAACTCAAACATATTTGGTCCGCTGAAGATATAGTTGAAACCTAAAAATGATCATAAAAAACTGTGTTAGATGGGGTTTTACTTCAGATTTTCTTGTTTGTAAGTCACTTTGGATAAAAGCATCTGCTAAATGAATGAATGTAAATAAAGGTATGCAAAACCCATACCTTTATACTGGAAGGCTGCGGTCACCTTCCCTGTCATTCCAGAGAAAACTTCTTCCACCGGTTTAGGATAACCTTTCTCCAGTTTGCGTTGTTCCTCATTATAACTGTACAAAATAAATTCATGTTACTTGAGGATTCCTGAAAAAGATGACCAGCTCGATCAGATTAAGTGATTTACTGACCTATAAATCTGGTTGTTAACGAAAAACAGGATTTTGTAGCTTGTCTCATCGTAGAGGACTGCGTCGATTTTCTTCACTTTTCTTGGCAAATGGAATATGCTGATACTTTTGGGATATCCCAGTACCATATCATAGCCATAGAGAGCCCAGACCTTCTCACCTGAGGAGGGACAACATTTTCAAATTATATTTCATGTCTCATATGACATAACCATCTCAACATTCTTTACTGGCATCAATGGTTCCCTGAAGAACCTTTCAGTCAACAGTTCTTAAAAGAACAATTTTTTCCTTGATGTGAAGAACACTTTGATAATCTAAGTAACTCTTTTCCACTGTTAAGAGCCTTTTGTGCCTTGGAAAGGTTTCATGAATGAAACCATCAATGTCAATAAAGAACCTTTATTTTTAAAAGGGTGAAATATCTTTCCATTGGACAAAAGGTTCTTTATAGTGGAAAAGGGTTCTTTAGATTATTAAAATGTTCTTTACACTTAGAAAAAAAATGGTTCTTTAAAGAACTGTTCACTGAAAGGTT
>NW_015506624.1:2547-10731 GCF_001515645.1 Sinocyclocheilus grahami
CAGACCTTCTCACCTGAGGAGGGACAACATTTTCAAATTATATTTCATGTCTCATATGACATAACCATCTCAACATTCTTTACTGGCATCAATGGTTCCCTGAAGAACCTTTCAGTCAACAGTTCTTAAAAGAACAATTTTTTCCTTGATGTGAAGAACACTTTGATAATCTAAGTAACTCTTTTCCACTGTTAAGAGCCTTTTGTGCATTGGAAAGGTTTCATGAATGTTAAAGGTTCTTCATGGAACCATCAGTGTCAATAAAGAACCTTTATTTTTAAAAGGGTGAAATATCTTTCCATTGGACAAAAGGTTCTTTATAGTGGAAAAGGGTTCTTTAGATTATTAAAATGTTCTTTACACTTAGAAAAAAAATGGTTCTTTAAAGAACTGTTCACTGAAAGGTTTTTTGAGAAGCCTTCTATGGCATCGCTACGAACCCCCCTTTTGGAACCTGTTCTGCCATTTATATTCACATGGTTTTTACCTTTGATAATGAAGACTTTGTCATCCAAAGGACTCTCGAATGCTGCATCAATATGATCTGGAATCTCAGGCCAGAAGCCTTTGATGAGATGTTGTTCAACGGTTGCACTCAGAGGATAACTGCGCCAGAAGAAGCTGCAAATAAAGCCAGACACCGGCGGGTCAGATACTGAAACTCGTCACAGCTCACGAGGTCATGCTGACATCAGAAAGCATTTCTGTCTCTGTTTACCTGCTCTTGAAGAACATGAGCTCTCCACGGAGCATGGTGACAGCATCTAGGACCAGTTTGGGATCACATTTGTTTGGGGTAACTGGTGGTGTGGGTTTTGGATCTTCAGGATTGACATCAGGGTTCGGGCCTGTTTAATAAAAAAAAAAATTCAAATCATTCGAAACGTCACTTTCAGCATCTTTTCGAACCATCACTGATGTGTATGATTCGTAGCATCTTTACCATAAAGAGATTGGATTCCGCTGACATCGTCATGAGGGAGGGCAAAGGTATCGATGTCTCTGTAAACGTAGGTGGGATACATCAGTGCACCCGGATCCTGGGAATGTTCGAGCCCTAGAGAGTGTCCGAACTCATGGGCAGCCACCAGGAACAAATTGTAGCCTGAGGAATAAGTGGGAATGTGAATACAGTTGGTTTTTATTTTGTGCACTGGTAAACAAATTCAACTGCCCTCACCTTGAGGGGCTTTGTAGGAGAACGTCTCGTCATCGTCAAAATGGGCATCACCACCAAAGCCTTCATATGGAGGGAAAGCGTGAGCCAGAAAACCATCTGGTCCGTCAAAGGGGTAACCGTCCCGATGATCTGGAAAGAAGGAGAGATTTGTTTTTTTTGAAGTGCTCTTAAACTCTCTTAACAAATTTAAACAAAATATGTACAAACAAAAATATAGGTACCAAGGAACATTTGTTGACAACAACCACCTAACTGAACATTTGGCAAATTCATAGTAGAAATTTGATATATAATTATATATATTTATAATTAATATGTAGGATATAATAATTGAATTTACAATTAATATATATTTTAATATACAATATTTTAAAAGTATATTTATATATACAAATATAATGCAATGAAATGTAATCCAAATTATTTCCATTTTATCTCTACTAATATTTTTTTTCTACTAAATACACACACATGAAAATTTTTTTATAATAACAATAAAAAATATATTCCTTTTTCATTAACATCACATTTCCTTGTGTTTCAATATTAAAAATTGTCCTGTTTTTAATTAATGTTTGTCTTGTTTTCCAGTTAAAGTATCTTAAAAAATCTTTGAAGCAAGTTAAATTTATTATTTTACAGTACATAAGAAATTAAACTTTGTGTTCAAACAATGTTTTTAGTGCAAATGTATTTCGTCTCACTGCACAGGCATATATTTCAATTCTTTTGTGTATAAACAAGTTAAAAACTCTATGAAATCGAGTTTTAATATCTTCCATAGAAAGTTTATTTGGTTGTTTGATTTTTATATATATTTTAAATGGAAATTTATACCAAAAAAATTAGAAACAGGATTTTTGTAATATAGATAGATTTTTTTTTAAAGACATTTCCTATTTTTGTAATGGTTAGTTTAAAAAACTGACCTCTAACAGCAAAGGAGATCATGATGTCAGCTGTTCCCCTGTAGATACGGGTGAATCTCAGAGGAGTGACATCTGCCCACACTTGCAGGGCCCTTTTGATGGAATCATCCACCTCTGCTACAGACATGTCAGGGGTGTAGTTCTCAATCCTGGCAACAACAAAAAAAGACAGTAAATGTTACAAGTCCTTTTTTAATCAATTTTGTCTTAAACTGTTTTTTCTGTTTGCCGGTCTTACCTGTAGGTCAGAGCATGTTTTTTCCACTTGTAGTCCCCTTGAAAAGTGGAGTACGCCGCAACATCTGGAACCCCGCAGCGTGGCTTCTTCATCACATCCAGCGTCTCCTCATCCAGCTTCCCTGTTACCTTGAGTTTAAAGAACTGCTGCATCTCTTTCAACCTCAGACTCATGCCACTCATGACACGTTTTTCAGCGTCAAAAGAGGCCTGCTTTGGTAGGCCATACAACTGAGTCAGGTAACTCTGAAAAAAAAAAGAGTTAATTTGCATTCTTTTTCTAACAGAATTGTCAAACTAGTTCAAAGTGTGCAAATTACCTCCGCAATGCTCTCTCGGTCTTCACCAGCATGTAGCGCTATTGGGCTGGTGTAAACAGAACCTGCCAAAGCGATAAGAACACACAGCTTGTAGTAGCTCTTCATGTTGCTTCTCTTTCAAGAAACTGATGCAGTCTGTTTTGCTCCCCTCTTATATACACCTAAAACGGACAGATTGTGCAACACGAGACTGAGTAACATATTGCACCTTTCGCCACAGGAAACAAAATCAGGGAATAGATTCTACTGAGCACTGAAATCGACTATGCAGTCTAGTTGTAATGAAATCTACTTTGCGTCTTGTATGTAAAAAATATTTACACTAGGAGTAGTCAACTCTAATAATAATAATATTGTATACTGTATAATATGTAATATGTGAAAAGATTATCATTATAGTAATTATAGAAATGATATCTAGGCTATATATATATATATATTCCTTATTTTTCTTGTCAAAAATACACTAAATTTAAAAAAGCTAGATAAATATTTTTCCAGCAACTTTATACAAGTTTAATTAACAAACATTATGTTTAACTGGTTGGATTCATTGTGCCATTTTATTGTCCAACAAGAGATTTCTATTTTTTACTCTATATCATGGTTATTTAATATTAGAGAACAATCTATAAATACTTGATTTTTTCTGAAATATTGTTAATATTCATCGCTCATAATTTGAAGGAATGTCAGCTGTATACCACTGTTATGCTAACATGTTTGACAAAATAACCAAGGCATTTCAACAAAAACCTTTATTTTGTGGAAAACACAGTGAAAATCAAAATTAGAGAACAGTAACAACTGTAGCACGAAAGAAGATTACAACTAAAATTTTGGAGGGTTTCAGCTGTCAGAAATTGGTAGGAATTTGTAGAGACCCTTGCTTTGAATGACTACAGCACATCTGCGGCCGCAGGACATCACTAGTTTCTCAGACTGTGCTGGTGTGATCTTGGATCTTGGTCCACTCTTCTTCCACTCTTTTCCATAGTTCGGTAACTGTAGTGGGATTATTAGCCATAACTCTGTTGCCAAAGATTTTCCAGAGATTTTCAGTTGGGTTTAGATCAGGACTCTGGGTCGGCCATTTCATTATTTCAATGTTCTTAGCTTCAAGGAACTGCTTTACCTCTTTTGCAGTGTGATGGGGACATTGTCTTGCATGAACATTTGCATTCACACTTCCATGTAGCTGTATAAGAGGCCCAACTCCTGCTGCACAAAACATCCCCCAAACCATGACTCTTCCTCCTCCACCTTTCAACAAAATGTTTCCCATCAGACCCAAATAAATTAAACTTGCTCTCATCATTAAAGTGAACTTTGTACCAGTTCTCCTCTCTCCACACAACCTGCTCCTCAGCAAAGGTGAGCTTAGCCTTTTGATTCTTTCTGCTGATGAGAGGCTTGGTAACTGCAGAGTGCGCTTTCATTCTGACTTCTCTTAAACGTCCCAAGACAGATCCTTACCCTGTTCAGTACTGAATTGGCGAGCAATTCCAGCTGCAGTGCTGAACCGATTCCCCATTGAGCGCTTCCACATTATCCTGTCTTTTCATGCATTTTTCTTACATGGACAACCAGCCTTTTTGGGTTTCAGTCACCTTAGAGCGGGCCACCATCTCAGTGAAAATTAGAGGAATGCTGCCAGTTAAATAGGGTTGCCTGTTAAATATATGTAATGCTTCCAGTTAAGTGTATATACATATATACATACACATTTTCATCTGAGCACCAGTAATGCTTTGTAAAATAAAAAAAAATTCAATCCCAATTAGTTATGAATATTGAAAAATGAGATCAGATGTGTTATCAAGCTATTATTATTTTTTACGTTTAGATACAAATGTAATATATATATATATATATATATATATATATATATATATATATATATATATATATATATATTCCTTATTTTTCTTGTCAAAAATACACTAAATTTAAAAAAGCTAGATAAATATTTTTCCAGCAACTTTATATAAGTTTAATTAACAAACATTATGTTTAACTGGTTGGATTCATTGTGCCATTTTATTGTCCAACAAGAGATTTCTATTTTTTACTCTATATCATGGTTATTTAATATTAGAGAACAATCTATAAATACTTGATTTTTTCTGAAATATTGTTAATATTCATCGCTCATAATTTGAAGGAATGTCAGCTGTATACCACTGTTATGCTAACATGTTTGACAAAATAACCAAGGCATTTCAACAAAAACCTTTATTTTGTGGAAAACACAGTGAAAATCAAAATTAGAGAACAGTAACAACTGTAGCACGAAAGAAGATTACAACTAAAATTTTGGAGGGTTTCAGCTGTCAGAAATTGGTAGGAATTTGTAGAGACCCTTGCTTTGAATGACTACAGCACATCTGCGGCCGCAGGACATCACTAGTTTCTCAGACTGTGCTGGTGTGATCTTGGATCTTGGTCCACTCTTCTTCCACTCTTTTCCATAGTTCGGTAACTGTAGTGGGATTATTAGCCATAACTCTGTTGCCAAAGATTTTCCAGAGATTTTCAGTTGGGTTTAGATCAGGACTCTGGGTCGGCCATTTCATTATTTCAATGTTCTTAGCTTCAAGGAACTGCTTTACCTCTTTTGCAGTGTGATGGGGACATTGTCTTGCATGAACATTTGCATTCACACTTCCATGTAGCTGTATAAGAGGCCCAACTCCTGCTGCACAAAACATCCCCCAAACCATGACTCTTCCTCCTCCACCTTTCAACAAAATGTTTCCCATCAGACCCAAATAAATTAAACTTGCTCTCATCATTAAAGTGAACTTTGTACCAGTTCTCCTCTCTCCACACAACCTGCTCCTCAGCAAAGGTGAGCTTAGCCTTTTGATTCTTTCTGCTGATGAGAGGCTTGGTAACTGCAGAGTGCGCTTTCATTCTGACTTCTCTTAAACGTCCCAAGACAGATCCTTACCCTGTTCAGTACTGAATTGGCGAGCAATTCCAGCTGCAGTGCTGAACCGATTCCCCATTGAGCGCTTCCACATTATCCTGTCTTTTCATGCATTTTTCTTACATGGACAACCAGCCTTTTTGGGTTTCAGTCACCTTAGAGCGGGCCACCATCTCAGTGAAAATTAGAGGAATGCTGCCAGTTAAATAGGGTTGCCTGTTAAATATATGTAATGCTTCCAGTTAAGTGTATATACATATATACATACACATTTTCATCTGAGCACCAGTAATGCTTTGTAAAATAAAAAAAAATTCAATCCCAATTAGTTATGAATATTGAAAAATGAGATCAGATGTGTTATCAAGCTATTATTATTTTTTACGTTTAGATACAAATGTAAGGTAGAAGTCCATATAACAGAAAAGATTCAGAGTTTTCCTCTTGAAGTCTGGACCAAAACAAACAATCAAAACACTCTCATCATGAGCAGAAAACAAAGTTAACTAGTAATTTCTAGTAAGTTTCTGTTGTCTTTCCTTGCCTATTTTCCCAATTTTAACAATTATGTTTATTTTAAAAATGCTCTTAACATACTGATGTAGATCATTTAGATAATGCTAAATGTGGATGAAAAAAGGTCTTGTCACAATTTCCAAATATTTAGCAAAAATGAAAACTGAAAAAAAGAAGAAAAAAAAGATTTTTAAATGCATTTTCATATGACAACGCGACAATGGTCGTAAGGAGTCTTACAAAAGCTGTAACTCTTGCATAGTAACTCCAGTTGCAATAACCGTGGTATCTGTGGTAGACCATAGTAAGCAGCCAATGTGCAGCTCCTCATTACCTACTCGTGGTTAGATCAATGAAAATTGTGTTCTGACATCATTTAGAAACTATACTATAGCTGCCACATTTGTCTCATTTACATCATTTGGGATGACTAATTGTTCATAGTCCCAAAGTAAACAAGAGATTTCAGTTAAGTGACAAAGTAAAATTTGTATTTGTACTACATTTATTCTGCCCCATTTTTAGTCCATTATTTTAGGTGTGTTTGCTACAAAATCCCACTTTTTCTCATGTATCATCTTGAGTAGGGGAAGCCCAATGCATTCTTTGTCCTTTAGTGTTGTAATGAGATGTGTGACATGAGCAGATGGATTATGACAGCTCTGTGTTAATCATTTGTGAAATGGACCAGAATAGACTGGTTTGAAACTGTTTCTTGACCAAGTTTTTCAACACTGAATGTCTTCTGAGCTTATTTTTAAAGATTATTGGTGATCTGAGTAGCTGCTTCAGTTAATTATGATAAAATCCAATAGTCCATTAGAACCAAAAATGTCCTAGCTCTATAAACAAACCTGTATCTTTTGGGGAAGTATCCCATGTAAAAAAGCTACATGTATACATACACACTTTCATCATCACTCAATGAGATTCACAGCTGTGTGGTTCATAGGCGTCTGAGGCAATATATTTCAAAACCATGGAATCATGCAACAGGAAACCATCAAGTCAGACAAGCTGGATGCCACAAAATAATTCGCAATCTGGTTCCCATCACCATATGGTGTGGTACTGATCAACTGCCTGTTATTTCTCGGCATTGAAGCCATGTGTGTGCAGCCATTGTCTTAGTTACTCGTCTAATTTTGGGGTTGAATTCCAGTTGTTGAGGTCCTACGAAGAAATAAATACATCCTAGAAAAAGATCAAGAAAATGAATTTATCCCAAAGTGTGACAAATATGGCCTCAATTTGATTTAATGATGCAATGTTTGGTTATATTTAAATTCTCATGGTTTCCCCTGTGGGAAAAAAAGACACAGACTCGTTATTCGCAATTTTGGGTCACAATTTTTTTTAGAAAGTTGTACTAACATGATTCAATTAAATTCAAGTTTATTTGTATAGAGCTTTTCACGATACAAATCGTTGCAAAGCAACTTTACAGCAAATTAAGTTTCTACAATATTTAGTGGTAGCTTATCAGTGGTGACTGTCAGTTAATGTACTGTACATATGGCAGAAATGTACGGAAAAATCAATTAAAGACGTAATCAATTAAAGATGTAATCAAACAGACGATGAACACTATTAACAGCAATTATTATATGATGCAATCAAACTTATAGCTAAATTTGGTAGTTCTGTATTGGTAGCCACACCACATTTGGTACTTCCTGTTTGTTGCTGCCGTGTGTTTTGAGTTTGAGCTCCGTCAAGTTAATTCTTTATCGTCTATTTTTTTTTATCTTAAAATCAATTTTATACACCATAATTTTCATTTCTATAGTATGTGAATATATCCCCTATCGTATTCTACAACAAAAATAACCAGAGCGCCTTGTTATCACTAGTTTTATTTTAATTTCCCGAGTCCGCTATTAGCATATAGCCCGTTAACATCGCCAGCGTGGTTGCCGCTAATCTCGCTTACATTGCTAATACTCTATTCACCAGAGCATGTGAGCGAAGTGGAGCGGTGTGACGTTTTCCGCTCTATGGACGTGCGCTCCACTTAGTCGCTCTAACCGCCCGAGCAAGCGCTCCGTTAATATTCCGCTCACACTCACC
>NW_015506624.1:10768-13386 GCF_001515645.1 Sinocyclocheilus grahami
GTCATGATCGGGGCTCCGTACAACCGAATATAACCTTAGCCTACCTGTTTATTCATTTATTATGGTATGTAACTAGTTCACCTTTTGCGGCACCATGTTTGCATAGCACATCCTCATGCTTTCTGGCAATGTGCCGCTTCAGATTCCAATATGAATCTTTACTAACTCTCCCCACACTCCCTCTCAGTTTCTTCTCCCTGCTCATTCTTAACTTAGATTTTTTACTTTACATTTATGTATAAGGCTTGCACCTTCGTTGAAACAATATCTGAACTCCATAACTATACCTGCTCTACTATTCTCGATCTCTACAGATTCTCGATCTCGAACAAGCAAATCACCAAATGGCATTCTGGGTTGAGCGAGCGGCGCTGAGCGTATAGAGCGAGCGGAGCGGAATTTTCAGAAAGGAGCTCTGCACTCTTATGGAAATATTACCACTCCGCTCCGCTCACATGCTCTGCTATTCACACACATTACCATTGTTTTACTCACTGTTACTTGCTTTAATTGCTGGTGTGTCTACCTTTGAGTGCAGGTGAGGACACGTTAACGCTGCATTCGGTGCAGGTTGAGCTGGAGGCCGTGGAGAAGCAGATTCGCGACCTGGTGGAGAGGCAGGCCCAGCTGAGAGAGCGGAGAGCCGAGCTGGAAATATCCCAGGCTGACACTCACAAGTCCGGTTTAAGTATACAGCGCGCTGCTAACTCTCCCACCACCTCTACTCCATGTGTTTCTCTGCACAGGCCCGGTGCACCCAGGACGCGATCTTCCCAGATGTCCTTCACTCCGGCGCCGGGACACCACGGACCCTGGGTGCACCCGCAGTGGAAGACGCAAGCCAGGCCCCGGGCGACGACCTCTCCCCCTCTGCCACCTCCGGTCTTTGAGATCTCCACCCGGAACCGCTTCGTCCCCCTCCGCGAGACAGAACGCAACGCTGTGATCATCGGAGACTCCATCGTCCGGCACGTCCGTGCCACATTAGCTGAAGGTAAACAGTGAGTGATGAACACTCACTGTTTCCCTGGTGCTCATGTTCTCGATGTTTCTGCGCAGATACCCACAATCCTGAAGGGCGACGAGAGCATTGGAGCGGTCGTGCTGCACGCGGGGCTTAATGACACCAAGCTGCGGCAGATGGAAACACTGAAGAGGGACTTCAGGAGCATGATCGAGACGGTACACAGAACGAATTAACGAACGAATGAATTCGTGGCAGCTAAGCCTAAACAAGAGAATGAATACTTAATTCGTGGCCATAATTTAGACTAAACGAAAAAATGTATTCTTAATTCGTGGCCATAATGTAGTCCTAGCATAAAAGAGAACTAGCCTATTCTAAATTCATTGGCTGTGATTGTCTGCATGTCATGATCGGGGCTCCGTACAACCGAATATAACCTTAGCCTACCTGTTTATTCATTTATTATGGTATGTAACTAGTTCACCTTTTGCGGCACCATGTTTGCATAGCACATCCTCATGCTTTCTGGCAATGTGCCGCTTCAGATTCCAATATGAATCTTTACTAACTCTCCCCGCACTCCCTCTCAGTTTCTTCTCCCTGCTCATTCTTAACTTAGATTTTTACTTTACATTTATGTATAAGGCTTGCAACTTCGTTGAAACAATATCTGAACTCCATAACTGCTCTACTATTCTCGATCTCTACAGATTCTCGATCTCGAACAAGCAAATCACCAAATGGCATTCTGGGTTGAGCGAGCGGCGCTGAGCGTATAGAGCGAGCGGAGCGGAATTTTCAGAAAGGAGCTCTGCACTCTTATGGAAATATTACCACTCCGCTCCGCTCACATGCTCTGCTATTCACACACATTACCATTGTTTTACTCACTGTTACTTGCTTTAATTGCTGGTGTGTCTACCTTTGAGTGCAGGTGAGGACACGTTAACGCTGCATTCGGTGCAGGTTGAGCTGGAGGCCGTGGAGAAGCAGATTCGCGACCTGGTGGAGAGGCAGGCCCAGCTGGGAGAGCGGACAGCCGAGCTGGAAATATCCCAGGCTGACACTCACAAGTCCGGTGTAAGTATACAGCGCGCTGCTAACTCTCCCACCACCTCTACTCCATGTGTTTCTCTGCACAGGCCCGGTGCACCCAGGACGCGATCTTCCCAGATGTCCTTCACTCCGGCGCCGGGACACCACGGACCCTGGGTGCACCCGCAGTGGAAGACGCAAGCCAGGCCCCGGGCGACGACCTCTCCCCCTCTGCCACCTCCGGTCTTTGAGATCTCCACCCGGAACCGCTTCGTCCCCCTCCGCGAGACAGAACGCAACGCTGTGATCATCGGAGACTCCATCGTCCGGCACGTCCGTGCCACATTAGCTGAAGGTAAACAGTGAGTGATGAACACTCACTGTTTCCCTGGTGCTCATGTTCTCGATGTTTCTGCGCAGATACCCACAATCCTGAAGGGCGACGAGAGCATTGGAGCGGTCGTGCTGCACGCGGGGCTTAATGACACCAAGCTGCGGCAGATGGAAACACTGAAGAGGGACTTCAGGAGCATGATCGAGACGGTACACAGCACATCGCCCGCGACAACATCATCGTGTCAGGACCGCTTCCCACGTATCGATGAGGACACGAAAG
>NW_015506624.1:14725-17657 GCF_001515645.1 Sinocyclocheilus grahami
CCATTGTTTTACTCACTGTTACTTGCTTTAATGGCGGATGTGTGTCTACCTTTGAGTGCAGGTGAGGACACGTTAACGCTGCATTCGGTGCAGGTTGAGCTGGAGGCCGTGGAGAAGCAGATTCGCGACCTGGTGGAGAGGCAGGCCCAGCTGAGAGAGCGGAGAGCCGAGCTGGAAATATCCCAGGCTGACACTCACAAGTCCGGTGTAAGTATACAGCGCGCTGCTAACCCCCCCCCCCCCTCTACTCCATGTGTTTCTCTGCACAGGCCCGGTGCACCCAGGACGCGATCTTCCCAGATGTCCTTCACTCCGGCGCCGGGACACCACGGACCCTGGGTGCACCCGCAGTGGAAGACGCAAGCCAGGCCCCGGGCGACGACCTCTCCCCCTCTGCCACCTCCGGTCTTTGAGATCTCCACCCGGAACCGCTTCGCTCCCCTCCGCGAGACGGAACGCAACGCTGTGATCGTCGGAGACTCCATCGTCCGGCACATCCGTGCTACGTTAGCTGAAGGTAAAGTGCACACCCACTGTTTCCCTGGTGCTCGTGTTCTCGATGTTTCTGCGCAGATAACCACGATCCTGAAGGGCGAGGAGAGCCCCGGAGCGGTCGTGCTTCACGCCGGGGTTAACGACAGCAAGCTCCGGCAGACGGAGACACTGAAGAGGGACTTCAGGAGCCTGATCAACACAGTGCGCAGCACATCACCCGTGATGAGGATCATCGTGTAAGGACCGCTTCCCACGTATCGACGAGGACACAAAAGGTTCAGTAGACTTTTTGCTTTAAATGAATGGTTATTGTCATGGTGTAAAGAACAGAAACTGCTCTTTGTTAATAATTGGAATCTTTTCTGGGAGCGTCCTAGGCTTTTTCGCACTGATGACCTGCACCCCAGCAGAGTTGGAGTGGAACTCCTGTCGGACAACATCTCCAGGACGCTACACTCCATATGACTAGTAAGTCAAATCTCAAATAACTGCCCTGATGACTTTTGTTCTACCCGCTTAAATGAAATAAGTACTTGCGCTGTCCAATCTATAAAGACTGTGTCTGTTCCCCGAATAGTGAGGTCAAAATATAAATTTAATGCAGGATCTAGAAAGAATCTGATCGTGATTAAACCAGAAAATTTTTAAATAAATGAACAAAAACTATTTTTAAAGTTTGGGCTCCTAAACATTAGATAATTCGCACCCAAAGCAGTTATTGTAAATGAAATGATCACAGATAATAGTTTTAATGTACTCTGCTTGACTGAAACCTGGCTAAAACCAAATGATTATATTGGTCTAAATGAGTCTACTCCACCAAGTTACTGTTATAAGCATGAGCCCCGTCAGACTGGTCGTGGCGGCGGTGTTGCAACAATATATAGTGATATGGCTAACAGTGCTTGTTTAAATAGGGCTGCATTTCCCAAAAGCATCAGAAGTATAAGTAGATCTTAAGAAACCATTGCCACATTATTATATTAGCCTACATAACATTGTTATAAATATAAAATTATATATAAAATTAATTCTGAAAAATGCATCACAGTTTCTACACAAACATGAAGCAGCAATAATAATAAATGTTTCTTGAGCAGCAAATGATATTAGAATGATTTCTGAAGGATCATGTGACACTGAAGACTGGAGTAATGATGCTGAAAATTTAGCTTTGATCACAGATGCATTTTAAATTACATTTTAAAATATATTAAAATAGAAAATATTGCTGCTTTTACTGGGGTTTTACTGGGGTCAAATAAGTGCAGCCTTGGTGAGCATGAGACTTAAAAAAAATATTACAAAATCTTACTGACCCCAAACAGTAACCACAGTTTACCACCGTATTTGTAGTAAAACTGCAGTAACCTCAAATTTACCATGGTAATAATAATAATAATAATAATACATTTGAGTACTTACGTAACACCTCAACGAAGTGCACATCTCCACCAATGACTAGTCCAGGGAAGAAGGCATGTTCCAGGATACCTCCCTCACCATCAAGCGGTGACCCATCTTCATGGTCTACCGTCAGTGCCACACATTAGTGCTAACAAGTGATAAAAATAATGTATACATACACACAATGTATTAAAAAAAATGTCAAGAAAAACATTTATAATATTCTTTAAAATGACAAGCTAATATTCTTTGAAATGTCACTTACTATTATATAGTATAAATTAATATAAAAAATACACGCACACACACACACACGCACATATGCATGAAATTTATTTTTATATATTCAAACACAGTTTATTAATGTTTTGGTTGAAAAGAGTTTCTGCTACTATTTTTTAAAGGTTTGTTATTTTGTAGTATTAATACATTAATATCAAATACACATATGCACATGTACACACACACATATTTATACACACTGTTTGAGTGTATGTATATATATATACATATACAGTGTTGGGGAAAGTTACTTTTAAAAGGAATACATATATACACACATATATACATATACACATATACACACACATACATATACATACATATACACATATATATATATACATATACACACACATATATATACATATATACACATATACACACATATATATACATATATACACACATATATATACATATATACATATATATATATACATATACAGTGTTGGGGAAAGTTACTTTTAAAAGGAATCCATTACAATATTGTGTTACTCCATAAAAAAAGTAACTAATTACGTTACTTAGTTACTTTGTATGGAAAGTAATGCGTTGCGTTACTTTTACGTTACTTTTTAAATCTGGACAGGGTTTGCTTGTTTGTTTTTAAAATAAAAAAGTTATATTTTTGGCAAATATAAAAGCCTTTTCACACCAAAAGTGAAATTAATAAGCCTCAGGCTGAAGGGAAAGTAAATTTACGTCCGTACAGTAGAATGCAGAAGAAGAAATTTCAACAATAAAATAA
>NW_015506624.1:18006-54599 GCF_001515645.1 Sinocyclocheilus grahami
TGTGTGTGTGTGTGTATGTGTGTATATATATATATATATATATATATATATATATATATAACAACACATATGTGTGTTTAGCTTTAGTTTCTGCAAATAATATTTAAAATGTCACTTATTTTCTAGTATTAAAAAATTTATATTAAATACACACACGTACCTACATACACATTAACTGTGGTACCTATTTTTACATTACGGTTAAATTTCCTGAAAATACACACGCACATGCAATACAATATGACTATTACTCTTATCCATAATTTTAAAGGTCAGCTTTTCTTCCCACACCTTTGTTATTGAAGGAAATGACGATGTCAGCATCACTCCTTCTCTTTCTGTGGAATTTCAAGGACTCCGATTTAGCCCAAAGTTTCCATGCCTGTCTGAATGCTGTCCTGACCTGTGCAGCTGTCAACTTTGAGCTAAATCTGGAGATTCTGAGCACAGAGAGATGAAAATGTGGATCCACATCTCCACTCTGTTCCAAGCCAAAAAGGCTTTGCATCTCCCTCAGTTTGCCTTGAACTGGTCGGGCTCTCCTGCACGCCTTTGTCGGCCAGTTACAGGCTTATAGTTGTAGAATTTTTCCAGGTAAACCTGTTTCATCCAAACCCATTTCAGTGAACAGACAAAGAACACTGCGATCATTGCATAAAATCCAAGGCAACAAATTCCAAGTGAACAAATTAATCTTGGAGTAAATGAAAATTATAAGGATAATTAGGACAATACACTGATTCAAAACTCTAGTCTGTAAGCTACTATGAAGTATTTCTACTCTGTTATGTAAAATGGTGTGTCCCACATGAAAAAATACTGTAGTATACTTAGTAAACTGTAGTAAATTGTCGTACAGTATACTGTTTTATTTACTGCACTTTGTTAATGTATATTGCAGTCTTAAAGGTATAGGATGGATAGGATGGTATTTTGGTTAGAAACGATAGTTTGAAGTTAAAACGCCAAGAAGCATAGTTTCTTACAAACACACAGTTTTTAACTTCACAAGACGTTAATTGATGGACTGGAGTGGTTTGGATTACTTGTGGATAATTGTGATGTTTTTATCAGCTGGTTGGACTCTTCTCATTCTGACGGCACCCATTCACTACAGAGGATCCACTGGTGAGCAAGTGATGTAATGCTACATTTCTCCATATCCAAATGAAGAAACAAACCGATCTTCCTCAGGGTGAGTACATTTTCAGCAAATGTTCATTTTTGGGTGAATCTGAGTGAATTTCTAAACTGTAGATTGTTGTATACTATGTTATAGTTTTACTACATTTTCTATAGTTAATTTAATATAAAATACTATAGTACTTGTTTGATAAAACAACATTTTTTAACTAGTTTGACTATATTAGGGTAAATTTACTATGGAAAAAAATACTATAGATTACTAGTCTGGTCATGATGATTAAGGGCACATCACTGTCATAGGTTCATTACTTTGGCTGAGATACATTTGGCTCTTATGGATTCTTAAATTTAAGCTGTTTGAATGACGTAATATCACTCACAATAGACACAAATCTATTGCCCAGAGGGCTGTTTACTATTATCGTTTCAAGAATCCCACACAGAAAGGGGAAAAACACATACACAGCTGCTGCTATTAATTTATGCTGAGAAAACATACCCCTCAGCCAAACTAATTGTATAGACTCGAAAACTATTTTAAGACGAGCACAGAAAACGCTGGTAGCCTGCCCATGCTAACAGCTGTGGGCTGTATTGCTACATCAGTGTATTTTGAATCATGCCCTTTGTGTAATTATTCATACCCATAAAAAGTCACCATCACCACACCAATGCGTTTACGCAAATCACCAACCTCAGAATTTTCACACACGGTGAACAGCTGTTACAGCTATTTACCTAGACCTGAATAGTGGAAGTTCCCAGTGTCTACACACTATAGTGACTTCCCTAAGTGTGTAAGGATGCTGTGGTGAAGCATGAAGAAGTCACAAATAACTTGTTTTTAAACATCATGCGACATCATATACAGCTTCCTGCATATATACAGTATGTATATGTATATAGTAAACACATGTTTCTGACCAAAGCAACCCATATTACATATACAGTATATCAACATTTGATTTCATGTATGCAAAAAATATATATATATAATAATAATAATACAAAAGTGACAAGTCATTTAGATGCTTTCATCCAAAGCTAACTTGAAGGAGAGACTTGCAACCACCCATAACACCCTAGTATCCGCATAGCAATGCTGGCAACCGCTCACAAGACCCTAGCATTGTGGTGGTGAGTTTTTTTTTGAATATTTGAATATCTTGAAGATCTATTGATGGTTTATAATTACCTCTGCAAACTCCAGGTCAGCAGGCAGGCGGCAGCAGCAGGAGGAGCACAGAACAGCAGGCTGCAGCAGTGTGAACAGGCCCAGCCAGAGATTCCCCATGTCTGCTGTGAACTCAACTCTCTCACAGAAGGGTTTATCCTCACATCCACATGAAACAGACCACCTGATTTAAATGCGTGCTCAAAAAAGTCAAAACAAGCAGCACACTGTGGTTTTTATTTATTATATTTTTACAGTACATGAATTATCCAAACGTCTAAGCCAAAACTTGCGTCTAAAGTTTCGGCCCTGTGGTGTTGTGGGGTACAGTGGGAGTTTTTTTTTTTTTTAATTTATGTAGTTGTTAGAAGCACGAAGCACACAATGAGGAATCTCTCAACACACTGTCTGCGGGAATGTGACTGTCATCGTAAAAACCTTACAGGCATTTGACTTTTTCAATTAGTGGACCTGAATTCTGAGGTCCCCCCCACCCCCAAACATCAGCACAGTCATGGTTTATCAGAGCTGTTTATCAGAAGTGTTCTAGATTACGCAGTTATTACTGAATTGATTAAACATATGCTTTTTGCCCGTCACTGATTGTCTAATCTCAGCAAAAATATTGAAAACAGCTCATTTAAATTAGGTTGTCACCACATCCTTTGGCCACAGAATCTGGCTCCACCTCTACATCTGCTATTATCAGTCCTATCACTAGTGTTAGTAACACATAAAGCTGTTGGTTCAGGGTGTAGTCAGGGAATTTTTGTATTTACAACATGCATTTTTCCCAATAGTGATCATTCTTGTTAAATAAACACAGATAAGGGCATGTAAAGATGTATTGTGTAGTGTGTGCATATTTCCGTCTCAATTTAGAGATTGACTGGTTCTAATTCTGGTTTTTACTCTATTTATTAGAATTCACAATATGGGTTATTTTTATTTTTTGTTACATTTTAAGCAATGTTATGAGATTGCTCAGGCATTCTGAGTATAGTTTTTATCATGTTCAAATACCCCACCATCACCAATTAGAATTCATAATGCAAGTTATTCTTTTATGTAATTGATTATTATTGTTTATTTATTTTGTTACATTTTAAGCATTGCTATGATGTTCGGAGTGGTTTTTAGCATGTGTTCTAATAGTTAACTTTAAATATGAGTAATAGTAACATCAAGCGCCACTACAGCCCATATTATTCACACTTTAAAGAAAACAATATAAAACAATGACTCACTGAAGCTGTGAGGAGGGTGTGTTATACATTTTTGGTTGCAGTGAAAAGCACATGATGACCAGAATGCAAACACAGCAGTTTCTCTTACATTCACCCTTTCATTCATCACATTTAAAAATACAATCTTTGATACAGACAATAGTTCATTATGTTAAATAGGTTTAACATCTGACATTGACTGGCAATATTAGGTTATGGTCAGAGTTCATTCAGCCTAAATGATTCATCATTGATCAGTCACAGGTCAGCTGAGATAAATCTGTATTAAAAGCCAATTAAACACAGATTTACCCAGTTTACCCTGGGTAATCGATAAATAACATGACAAACAACACAAAAAATGTGAATATAGGCTACTGCATGGAAAATGTATATCTAACTTTGTCATTAATGGAGTTTTCACTACTTTTAATCACTTTTTTGCAGGTCACTTAAATAGTTGATGTGACAAAAACTACAATTGTGATTTAAATGTTATTCAAAATAAATGTGTTATTTTTAATAACATGTGATACTTTTGTCTCATGTCACGTTTGGGTATATTTTGGGTCCTTGACAATGATCCTGATGATCTCAAGGGGTTTCCCATTTTGATACAGTCAGAAGCCATGTAAGCAGCTGAAGACGAGCGTTCACCTGAAGTCTCTGACGGTCGTGCAGAATTCCCCTGCTTACCTAAGCGTCTGAGCTCAAGAGGTTTCATTCATATTATGCTTATTTTCCAGGGCAGGAAATGACTCACTGACATCTCTGTCTTCCATGACTCAGTGACAGCTCTATGGCCAATTGTTTGGGCAGTGACATAAATTTTGTGTTTTGCTGCTTCAGTATTTGTAGATTTTTCCCACATGTTTCTATGGTATACTGAAAAACAATTATAAGCAAGTTTTAAAGGCTTTTATTGGCAAAAAAATATAATGAGTCAATATTTACAGTGTTGACTCTTGTTCTTCATAACCTCTGTAATTCACTCTGGCATGCTGGATATTAGCTTCTGGGCCAAATCCTGACTGATGGCGATCCATTCTTGCCTTATTAGTTCTCGGAGTTGATCACAATTTGTGGGCTTCTGCTTGTCCACTCGCCTTTTGAGAACTGACCACAGGTTCTCTATGGGATTGAGATCCGGGGGAGTTGGCAGGCCACGGATCCAAAATGTCAATGTAATGATCTTCGAGCCCCTTCTTTATCACTCTTGCTTTGTGACATGGTGCTCCATCATGCTGGAAAATGCACGGATCATCACCAAATTGCTCATGGATCTTTGGAAGAAGTCGCTCTTGCAGGACGTTTTGATACCATTCTTTATTCGTGGCAGTGTTTTTGGGCAGAATTATGAGAAAGCCCACTCCCTTGGTTGAAAAGCAACCCCACACATGGACAGTCTCAGGATGCTTCACCGTTGGCACAACACAGGACTCATGGTAGCGTTCACCTTTTCTTCTCCGAACAATCGATTTTCTAGATGTCCCAAACAGTCGGAAGGGAGATTCATCAGAGAAAATAACTTTGCACCAGTCTTCTGCTGTCCAATTCTTGTACTTCCTGCAGAATTTCAGTCTGTCTTTAATGTTTTTCTTGGAGAGAAGTGGCTTCTTTGTTGCCCTTCTTGACACCAGGCCGTTGTCCAAAAGTATTTGCCTCACTGTGCGTGCAGATGCTCTCACACCAACCTGCTGCCATTCCTGAGCAAGCTCTGCACTGCTGGCGACACGATTCCATAGCTGACTCCTCAGGAGGAGACGGTCCTGGTGCTTGCTGGACACTCTGGGACGTCCTGAAGACTTCTTCACTGCAGTCGAACCTCTCTCCTTGAAGTTCTTCATGATCCGGTAAATGGTTATTTCAGGTGCAATATTCTTTGTAGCAATTTCCTTGCATGCGAGGCCATTTTGATGCGGGGTTTTTTTCCATTTTTTTTGGCCAATGAAGCTTTTAGCAATCATTTTAAATGCATGTGATCATTCTACACAATAATCTAGAAACAATGTGAATGAACACCACAACAGCTTAAGCAGCAAACTTAGCAAAACACAAAATGTATGTCACTGCCAAAACGTTTGGCCATGACTGTATGTGTGCACAGGAGTGTGGGTTAGAGGTCATTATGGTGGTGCCCTCTACTGTTACAACAATGACAGCCTCAACTCATTAATCGTAGCCAGGTGTTCGTATTTAAAATGTGGTTGTGGCACACATACATTTTCATATTTTTGCTGAACTACTGAACGAATATTATTAACGTGAATATTAATAATTAATTATTAGCCTTCTCACGTAATGTGCAAGTGTTTACAATCCGGATAGGTTCGTAAAATAATGAATCTGTGGAATTAAAAGGATGTTTTTATTGTTGTAAGATTTTCTTTTTATCAACTGTGCTTCACATAGAGATGATTGTGTTCTTGGCACAATACATAAAACAAATGATGAATCGATATTAATAGCCAACACATCTTCATACATAACCACACTTCACTGTTGTTTTTCTGACCGCAAGCGCGGCTTGTGGCAGTTCATGTAGTCAATATTAGAGAGGAGAACATAATGAATAGGCCTATCTAGCTTATGAAACATTCATTTACTAATGATAGTAAGGTTTTATTTGATTTGAATTAATTTACTCTCGACTGAGTAACAGCATTTTAATATCTTATCTCAGTTCAATGTAATTAGCACTCATATTAACACTATTCATAATTAGTTTACCTAAAATTAAATAAATTAAATTACATATTGTTGACAAGAGGGGCTTGAAATGTTTGAAGGGCAAAACTCATGCTTAACTATTTATTTTTATACAACAGTTCCGTTGTGTCCTTGAATCAATTGTTTTGAGTCACTCCACCAAGTGATTCGTTAAAAAGTGAGTCACTGAATCATTCGTTCAAGAACGCTGACTCATAAATGAGTGGCTTAATGAGTGAGTCGTTGATTTACTGACTCACTGAATTTTGCAGAGCAATTCATGACTTTTGTTAATCTGTTCTACTTTAATTAATAATATCATGATGCAATATGTGTAACATGGAAACGATTATGTAACATGCTAATGTATCTCTGAAACACACCGAGTACAATGACCATTATTACAGTCAAATGTATTACAGTAATATCTCATCCCCATCTTCAGGATGAAAAAGATCATACTTTACTCCCAACTTATTAACACTCATTCATTTTTCTGATCCGTTTAATTTGACCTTCATAATCTCTAAAAATGTAGAGATAAGTAAAAATGTAGCATCTCAGGTTAGGTACATTAAGTTCAAGTACAAAATATGAGATGCCAATCTGACTAGATATGATCCATCAAACCTATATTAGTTTCCCTCATGAAGGCAACAAAGAAATACCAGCCAGAATCAATTCCTAGTTTTGGCCGCTTCTTTCTCGCTAATTAGACTCTCAGATTTATAAGACAATTTTTATACATCTTATAGTGTGCAAAATCACAAAACCACAAACCGCTCATCTAACCTATAATAATGACGAAAACTTTCCTTCATTTGGCAGCTTTCTCAGTAATGCATTTGGCAAACTGAAACACAGGCTCCTTCCATATCAGGTAAACCTACAAAAGACAAATGAAATGCACTTCCTGAGCATGGAGAAAAAAAAAATCAATAATATATACAGTATATAAACAGACTGCATTGGAAATCTGGGATTTTATTCATTTAAAACAAGTAAATAAGCAATGTTTAGGGTTTTTAAAAAATGAAAAACAATGAAAGTTTCATATGAAAAAGAGGAAATATTTATTAAGATTCTGCAGTATTTCTAGGTCACTATTTTCCCATTGTTATTTTTATTTGGAACATTTCTATGCAAAGTGTCGTTGCCACTTTATGGAATATAATGGGGATCCGAATAAAGAATAAATAGCATTCCTAAATCATGCTGGATAATATTCATCATATGGACGCCATATTAAGAAATATTAATATTTTATTTTTAAATCGTTTCGTTTATTTCAATTCAAATTATGTTGATAATTTTATTTGAAATGAAAGGTTTGTACTAAATTTGAAAAATTAAATATAGTAGAAATTTGTGTCCCACTGTATTTTTTTGAAAATTTAGAACAGCAAAGAAAAAACTTACCACGCTAACAGTAATACTGAAGGTCAGCAAAAGTGTAATTGACAAATAGTTAACAGCACGCTCTTGCTTGAAGCATTCATATCTGTAATATGTGAGATATGCATTCAAATCAGTCACAAAAAATAAAAAAAAGGTCAGAGGAAAAAGTATCCAGAGTAAATGACTTACAATCATGCGTTACCATTCAAAAGCTTGGGGTCAGTCATTTTTTTTTTTTAAAGAAAGAAATAATATTTTATTCAGCAAGGATGCATTAAATTGATCAATAGTGACAGTAAAGACATTTATAAGTTACGAACAAAACATCTGTATCAAATAAACTAATAATTGTAACTAAACATATTTCAAAATGTTACTGTATTTATAATCAAATAAATACAGCCTTGGTAAGCATAAAAGACCCCAGAGACCCCAAACATTTGAATGGCAAAAGACATTAAAAGAAATCTTAATGACAAAAAATTTATTATTTTCTGTCATCAAATCCAGCGTCTGATCCTCATTAAGCTTATGAGTGCTCAGAGGTCAAAGTTGAAGGCAGACAGTATGACTTTGCAGGTGTAAGAAATGTCAACTTACAGGCTGTAGACAAACACGCAGCAGCTGTAGATCATTGGCAGCTCATCCAGTAACTAAAAGCAAAAGACAATCCAGAGACTGACAGCATTTGTGTCACTTGTGAATTACTGCTATTGCTTTGGGGATGTACTGTTAGAGAAGCAGCTTTGTGGCTATGAGAATGAAAGTGAAAATAAGCTTTTCATGTGCTTGGGAACAAGATGCACACTTTGAAAGGCTGAAGAAAAGTCAAGCTTACCTGCATTTCATACTGTAGTGTCATGTGGAAGCTCCATGAACCAATGCCTACGGCTGGACCAAAAAGAGAGACAATATAAAAAACAGTACATTTAATCTCCATTTGGTTAGGAAATACAGTCTTGAATAACTGGGGGACAGGTCACTCCATAAAAAAATGAAGTTTGTGATTATATAAAATCATGTGAAAGCTACGTACCAGCAATTCCTAAAAAGGACCACACATAGCGTACTTCCAAACCATCTTTATACGTCTGAATGGCTCCATAAATGGGAGGTAGGATCATTATCAGGTTACTGACAGTATTCCCTGAAGAAAGCAAAGAAACAATGTTTTCATTTTAATGAATTTAAATATTAAGGGAATAGTTCACCCAAAGATTACATGAAAATGAACTCACCAATCCAAGATGTAGATGAGACTGTTTCTTCATCGAAGCACATTTGGAGAAATGTAGCATTACATCACTTGGTCACCAATGGATCCTCAGCAGTAAATGGGTGCCGTCAGAATGAGAGTCCAAACAGCTGATAAAAACCTCACAATAATCCACACCACTCCAGTCCATCTATTAACGTCTTGTGAGGTCAAAAGCTGCGTGGTTGTAATAAACACATTCATCATTAAGATGTTTTTAACTTCAAACTGTTGCTTCCGGGTAAAGTATGAGTCCTCTATCCATAATGCTTTCTCCAATGAAAAAGTAATCTCGTTTTAATCAGGAGAAATGTGCACAGATTAAGCACCGTTACAAGAGAAAATAGTTCTAAGCAAATATCTTGCTAGATTTTGATGTGAGAGGACAATAGGGCTTTTTCACTGAATTGTGGACTTGTATTATTGCCAAGAGCGACGGTTTGAAGTTATAACGCCTTAATGATGCATTTGTTTCTTACAAACACACAGCTTTAAGAAATTCATTGATAGACTTTGGAGTCATGTGCATTACTTGTGAGAGAAAATACATATTGGCCATTAAATTTTATTTTGCATTATTTTTTGTTCAAATAATTTAGTAGAAATATATGGGAAATTTTAACTGTTTTCCATGAAAATTTGTATCATAATAGGATTATTTAGCTGCTTTCCTTGAATATTAGACAATTACTGTATTTTTTTTTATTTCAGCTTTTACCCACTGTGCAGCTTTTTTATTTTAATTTTTTTGGGTTGAACGTGAAATACTGATGTGCAGTTGTACACATTCTCATCTAATCAGATGACAGAGTTCACGTGTGAGAGTACAGACAAACCTGTTTCTTTTGAATAGAAAGTATCGCCAAAGACTTGATGAAGGAACGATAAATAACTTTATGTTTTCTGTGTACGGCCAGAGCTTTGTGCAGCCCACAAGTCTAGAGTTTTGTATGCCAAAAACTCAACGTGGTATTATTCATATAAAAAATAAAGATTTTCTTTTGGAAGATCTTGAAAAAAAAATCTGGAATAGACCAGTCAGGGTAGAGGCAAATTTAAGTTTTGACAGGAATGAAAATGAGGCTGTGAGAGACTGAAGTACAGTGCATTCAATGGATTGTACTGTTGTTTTTAACAACATATAGATTGCTCAGCTGACGAAACCTCTTTCTGAAAATAGAAAAAAATCAGTAGACAAAACTCCAAAAACAGTTTCAAAGTTGTGAGCTGTAAAAAAAAAAAATACTTTATACAATGTGTGCCATTGTAAAATCTGATCCTTTACATCCACATTAAATGCAGTGGCTTCTAACCTAACTAAGGTCTGTTGAACACTTTGGCTAATGCCATTGGTAAAAGTAGTAAAATCTGCATTCTGTGTACATTATACATACTTTATACATCAGAAATAATAAGTGTACTGTAGTATGGTAGAGTATGCAGTTCCAAACAGAACCACAAACTTTACTTTGACCTTAAAAGAAACACGGCATAAATAAAACCCGCACACATTCTCAGTGATGCTGATTTTATTGAAAGAACCAGGAACAAACCAACATTTTTAGACAACCGTGTTTTGGTGCAATGACAATGTGAATACAAGCTTAAAAATGGCACAGACGTGAGCTCATATCACATGCTGTCTAGTGCAGACACAGTATTTAGTGCAGACACAAGTGTGCACTTCTGAGAGGAACGTTTCAGCATGGCGTGGTGAACTCGCAGGCACTTTGTGTAACAAAATCCAGACTTTTTCAGAAACCAAACTCTCGGCATAGAGAGTTAAGCGCTCCAGCAATCGAAACGCAAAGAAAAAAGATAAACCCTTGAGCAAAAATGCTGTTCGTGTGGATTTATAGCAAATTTCATGGAGATCATACTTAATATAAGCACGCTGCACTTCTCAGAAACCGATTCAGATGTGAATTTACGATACTTTGTCAAGTACACTTGCATTTTTTTATAACAAAAAACATTATGAGGCACCTAAATGTTAATTGTCAAAGTATACGTAATGGATAGCACATGGTTGTCCCCAGATCTAATGGAACGAACTCAGGTGTACCATTTACACACATCCATAAATCTGCACACACACACACACACACACACACACACATACACACTCATTAACCACATACAATCACATTTAAATGAAAAAATTACAATTCATCCCTCATTTTATCACCCTTCGGTCGGACAAGCCTGCCCATGAAAAGGATGGAGTTTGTCTTCTTACCGATTCAGATGTGAATTTACGATACTTTGTCAAGTACACTTGCATTTTTTTATAACAAAAAACATTATGAGGCACCTAAATGTTAATTGTCAAAGTATACGTAACGGATAGCACATGGTTGTCCCCAGATCTAATGGAACGAACTCAGGTGTACCATTTACACACATCCATAAATCTGCACACACACACACACACACACACACACACATACACACTCATTAACCACATACAATCACATTTAAATGAAAAAAATTACAATTCATCCCTCATTTTATCACCCTTCGGTCGGACAAGCCTGCCCATGAAAAGGATGGAGTTTGTCTTCTTGTCCTTCACCAGGAAGATGAAGGGATGGTCAGCGTAGAAGAGTTTGGGGTTCTTAAGCTTGTCGGTACCATAGACGCTAATATCGGGTGGATTTCCCTCAGTGTCCCACTCCATGGCGGAGGCATGAAACACGTTGGACAGATAGAGGTCTTTCTTCCCTGAGATGTTGGACAGATCAGCTTTGGCCTTGTCCACAGCTTCAGTCAGACCCAGTTCAGCGAGATGTTTCTGCAAGAAAATGTGGCATTATATTAGCAATTGAAATCACAGGCAAGTTTATAATAATATAATAGCTTGCTGAAACTGCAGACTGTCCGTACCTGCAGGTTGTGGCTGACCTCCACGCTGACCTTTGGCAGTGACACCGCAACCGCCCTCTGTTCCATTTTACTGATCCAGGTGTTCAGTTGTTGGCGTGTCAATAGTTTCTCCACTCTCTCCAGGGATTCTACGTGGTACGGCATGATAAACACCACAGACGACATCTTATGGGCCAGTGGCATGTCCAGAAGTAAAAGGTTGTTGGTTGTGTCGTCAAAGAAGCCATAAATGCCTGAAAGACAGCATGAATATATGACGTAAGCATGTAAGGGCAAATGAAGGAAGGCTGAAATTTCTTTCCAAATCAAACAGAAGTTCGATATAAACGATAGTAGGTGAGTTTTGAAAAAAATTTTTACTGGCCAGTATTAATTTTAAATTCACTGACAAAAACAAATATTTAATTTTTTACTAAATATAACTACATATTTCATATATTAAGTGTATACATATTTTATATGTTCTAAAAATATATCTATAAATATTTATACATTTTTAAAATATGTAACTTTTATAATACTGTCATTTTTTGCTGACTAAAATTACATGCAATTTTAGTCTGAGTAAAACTAAAAGTTAATTAAACATATTTTTATGATAAACAAATATATTCCTTAAAATTAAAGAATATAACATGACTACATTTAAAGGATATTTCATTAAAACAAAAACGAATCTATATTTTTATATATTTAAAAATATAAAATATTTACAAAATTATAATTAAATATTTCAGTAGTTTAATTTTGCACCTTTGCATAATTTTGTGAACGAAAATATTTTTGTTTAATTAAATTAAATTAATTAATCAAATTGACTCAAATTAAAAATGTGATAAATATTAAACAACATAACTATGAAAAATTAAACAATATGATAAATATATAAACTTGAAAACAAAAATTATATACACCTAAACACTAGTATTGCCCCAAAAATGTATTTGTAATAAAAAATTAAATGAAATATTACCCACAATTTACTTTTAACCACTAAGTTACACCTCATTCTGTGTTTCAGGATCATATCTGCTTAACCTCGGCCTCACCTGTGCGATGCATCATGGGTACAGAGATGGTATAGGAGCGATGCACTAAGAAAACACGATTATCCACCATCTTATGATGAAACTGCTCATCCCAGTGTGCTGGAGAGGAAACAGAGCACCATATTAGTTAATGAATCTTATTGCTTCTCATTCTAAAGATAATCAAGACTTACGTTTATAAAACATGGCATTGATGATCATGGCTCCATCTGTCTTCTCCACATCTTTGGTCACCTCGGGCAGCTTGCCGTCGGTGGACTTCGATGCCCATTCATTGATTGCTTTCACCGCACTGCGCTTGTCACGGAAATTTATTTTGGAGTGCTCGTAATTATAATGCTTCCTGCTGCTCTTCAGAAAGTCGTCGACGAAGCTCACAGAGCTGGGCCCATACAAACGGTTGCTGATCTTCCAGGTGACATTGCGTGCTGTTGAGTTACTGACCTCGGTGAGAAGCTCAGACAGCCCAGAGTGTAGCTGCTCATCCTTCACCGTAGTGGCGCTCAGGACGGTTTTGACCTGAGAAGCAGTGTTGGATTTCCCTCCAAGAGCCACCAAACCCAGCGAGGAGGCCACAACCACGGGAGAAATCAGGATGTTCTCGATGTCCTTCTCTTTTGCCAGGTTTTGGTACAGGTTGAAGGCCAAATTGGCACTGTTGTCAGCCAGGATGGAGGCATGGCTGCTGAGGGTTTTGTCCGCACTCACAGTGGCCAGTAGGCACAGGAGAACCACGTTTGACACCAACATGATTTTGGAGGTGGTAAGTTTACAGCCTATAAAGGTAGAAAAGATTAGTCAATGTGGTGCAACGTTATTTTGCATAAATATGAGATGGTTTTCTTTATTTGTGAGCTGTAGACTGTATTTCAGTTCCTGACCACAGAACTGACAGTAGTGCCAAGATATATTAGAGCTGTCATTTTAAATTCCCATAGACTTAAGTGACAGGCCTGCTATGCTAAAGGAAGTCCAGCAGACATTTAAGGCAGTAATGTTACATAACTGCCATGTGCACAGTTGTAACTTTACTAAGCTCTCAGAAGATCAGAGATCCTTTACCATAGCATGTTTTTGCTTATTCCTTGCTGAATATAAAAAATATATATTTAAGAATGTTTCAGATGTTTACACTGCCATTCAAATGTTTGGGATCTGTAAGTTTTTTTATGTTTTGAAAGTCTCTTATGCTCACCAAGGCTGCATTTATTTGATCAAAAATACAATAAAAACAGGATTATTGTGAAATAATATTACAACTCTTTTCTATTTTAATTACTTTTAAAATAAATTTTATTATTCTGATGGCAACGCTGAATTTTCAGCATCATTACTCCAGTCTTCAGTGTTACATGATCCTTCAGAAATCTTTCTAACATGCTGATTTGATACTCAAGAAACATTTATTATTTTCAATACTTGTTTCAGGATTCTATGATGAATAGAGTGTTGAATAGAAGAGTGTTTATTTGATATAGAAATCTTTTGTAACATTATAAATGTCTTTACTGTCACTTTTCTTGTCATCTTCTCTTTCAAAAAAAAAAAATCTTGCTGACCACCAAACTTTTAAACAGTAGCATATAATATCACATTACCCAAGATGCACACAACTTTTCATGGGGGAAAAAAGCTGTGCAGCCACATACAGATTTCACGGCTCCCGGAGTCATCTTACGCTAGATAACTGTTATCCAATCAGCACTGCCAGGATGGCAGGAAGTTCTGACACTATTGTGGGAACATCAGACTTCAGTTTGTGCAGCTTTGCCCCACCCCTCTACCAGTGAACAGCCCAAAATGTTGCCTTCGGCCGTGCAGATACACCCTCTCAATGAATTACCTTTTATTATGCTTACATGTCAGAGCCTGAAGAAAAAATTGAGAACATTTGGAACTGTGACGTGTGCAAAAAAACCTTTCGAATCATCACACAAACACAGTTAATCAAAGCACTTAGCTGCTTATGAGCATCTTTTCACCTTTGAGTAAAGCAATAAAAGTTAAAAAGTCTAATACAAGCATTTATTTTACATTCCAAATTTTTAAATGAAGGATTGTGTTATGAAATACCACACATTTTCTAAATTTTTCATGCTGCTGATGAAGACTGAATGCAAAATTAGTTTTCACAGCTGTAATGGCATCCATTACTCACCTCTCAGAGCTCCTGAAAACTTCTGCAGCCTCTTGGATCTGTCAGCTTCCCCGGACACCAAATCCTTCATGCAGACTTCGTAGTCTGGAAAAGAAACTTCTGGAAGTTGGGAAAGGAGTATTATAATGTTCCCGTTTTTCTGTGAGACCTCCCCCAGATCCAATTACTGTGGAAACTGGACTCTCTCCTCAAGGTCCTAAAGGCAGCAGGAACTGACCCATTTCCTGCTCACTCACTCACACAATGGCTAAACTAAAGTGCTTTTTCATGCAAGGAAATTGGTGAGTATGAAAAAAGGTGGATGTAATTCAGAAATGTGGACACCAGATTTACTGATTAACATCAAATCAAATTTAAAAACATCCTAGTAAGAAGTAAACTAATTTAGTCTAAAACCTGGTGTTAATACTTGATATTTTAAATGACATTTTATTTATTATTTTCAAAATTTGTTCAGAAAATGCAAAAGTATATTTTGAAAGTAACAGTAAAAAGAAGAGGTTAAGTGGTTGTTCTACTTCCACCCCCATCCCATCCATCCGTCTCTCCTCCCTCTCTCTTCTGTGTGCCACGTTTTAGTGGGTCGTGTCTGGGCCTGCAAGAGGACAGCAGAAACAATCTGTCTAGTTGGGTGCAAAGCATGCATAATGGTTTCTATATGTCAAAAAAAACAAAAAAAAACAAGACATTCTTTATGCACTAAACTAATATGCTTTGTATCTTCCTCTTCTTTATATAGAACTAGGAATCCTGTTGTACAAACACGAAGCTCTGGAATGCATAAAGAATCCCAGAGGAACTTTCTATTGCTTAGAATTGGCTCTTTGAAAGCTAAATGAGACTTGGAGGGATCTCAGTAATGTTTCATGTAAGTGTCCTTCTCTCAGCACTGCAAAAACATTTCTTAATGTTTAAAGAAATTCAGCATTACATCACTTGCTCTCCAATGGATCCTCTGCAGTGAATGGGTGCCGTCAGAATGCGAGTCCAAACAGTTGATAAAAACATCACAATAATCCACAAGTAGTCCACACAACTCCAGTCCAACAATTAACATCTTGAGAAGTGAAAAGCTGCATGTTTGTAAGAAACAAATCCATCAAGATGTTTTTAACTTCAAACCATTGCTTCAGCTATCTACAAGTCTATAAATAAAAGTATATTTTTTCTTACAGCACTATCTTCATTTGTTAGTTTTAAGCTTAAATCTTACCAAATTTAGTGAGGTATTACAAAATTTATTTATTAATTATCAAATTACAAATTGGACAACTGTTGACATGCAGTAACAGTATGGAGTTATAATGTGAATAGCAGATCTCAGGTAATTTGGTTTGGAAGAATTGTATAAAATATGTGAGTTTCTAACATTAAGACGTGATCTGAAATTTGTGTCTTGAAACATGTCTCATTAGCTTTGTGTGGGGGCTGAACGGGCTGTTTCTCATTCACATCTAACATGACACTGTTCAAAGATACAAACCATTAACAGCACAGATTTCAAAGTATACACCTCCAGGCCACTTTGTAAAGATCAGTGAAAACACAGCTGATGGCGCTGGCATTCCTCATGCATCAGAATGCTGCTCGCTTCAGTTGTCAGGGTTTCTTTTCTGATTTGCTGCTTAACGTGTTCCATCATGTTGTTAGATCCACATAGCTTGAGGTTTGGCCTTAGACTTTCTATCACGTGATAAAACAGAAATAGAGAAAACTACAGGCACACTGTAACCCAGACTGACAGTAACTGATTAACTGCCGTGAACAAAAGGGAAAGCGAGAAAGTTATTTCTTGGGGCTTGGGCCCATCAATGCTGTTTGCAGCTATAATTAAAAGTGTTTTACAACATTATAAAAGATCACTGATCAGTTTAATGAATCCTTGCTGTATAAAAGTATTAATTTCTTTAAAAAAAAAAACTTACTGACTTCAAACATCTGAACTGTAGTATATGTCTGTATAAAACAATAATGTAAAATTCATATGCATACACACAATGAGCACTGGGGAAATTACAGGATGCGCTTCCTGTAGTCCTGTTTACATCCACATTTCCATAAACAACCCATTACTAGGGGCCAGCCTGCCAAAGTTCCATATTTTAATCAAAACCAGCCTTTATTTTGACTAAAACCTGATCTGACATTGCATTTGTGTTTCTGTAATATGTCTGTTGGGTGGGACATTTCATGTTCTGAATGAATGTCTAGTGTACTACCTTACTAATGTATCAGAGGTTCAGATCGGTGGAAACCTGCCCAGCTATTGTGAGCTCTTCCGTGACAAAGAAGGCAAAGGAATTTCACTCTCAGCATGTTGTAAATGCTGTCTGCTCTTTGTGCTTTGTAGGCAGAGCAGATATTATCACTATGCTGTGGTGGTGGTGTCTGGTGTGTGTCTTAACTGTAAACTTAAACAGTGTCTTGTAACTTCTTCTACAACCTTAA
This sequence comes from Sinocyclocheilus grahami, assembly GCF_001515645.1. Classification (NCBI taxonomy): domain Eukaryota; kingdom Metazoa; phylum Chordata; class Actinopteri; order Cypriniformes; family Cyprinidae; genus Sinocyclocheilus; species Sinocyclocheilus grahami. Next base: position 35,456 of record NW_015506624.1, read on the forward strand.
TGTTGTCAGCAGTTGTACAGTATATTCCAACTATTTTAAATGATTGTAAGCAGTCATTGGAAGGTGTAATTTTCGTGACTATGGTAAACACTATAGCATCTTGCAAATAAGCAGTTTAAGCTAAAAGAAACAATATTTTCTATATTACATTAATCTCTGTTCTAAAGACCCCATCAAAAAACATCTTATTTTGTGATCACACCACAATCTTTTAATATTACATGTGAGATAAAATAATAATAATAGAAATGTGGTAGTCACAAGTAGTGACAAGTATGAAATTGGCAGCTCAGTTGAGTGTGTGTGTGTGTGTGCAATGGTTTGGGTGGTTTATGAGGACACAAATTTGTATAATGACATGGGTATGACACAGGTATTACAATATGAAGGTGGTTTATGAGGACACTTCCTGTGTCCCTGTAATTCAAAAGGCTTAAAAAAACATACTAAATGGTGCTTCTTCTTTTTTTTATTCTAAAAATGCACAAAGTTTTCTGTGAGGGGTAGGTTTAGGTGTAGGGCGATAGAAAATACAGTTTGTACAGTATAAAATCCATCACGCCTATAGAGAGTCCCTGTAAACCACCAATACCAGTGTGTGTGTGTGTGTGTGTGATGTAGTTGCATTTTCCTGCAACCACAACATTTGTGTCCACTAGGTGCTGCTAGGTTCATACATCTAAACCTCCTCATAATCTGCTATGGAGGTTTGGAACTTATTTTTGCTCATTCCAGTTATGGTCCCCTAAAGAGATATTTCATAATGAAAGAGTTGTAATTAACAAATTATTGTAATATATTATAATATATACAATTACTACGATTATTTCTTCTTGATAAAAAAAATGCAACAGTGTCATTCCAATAATACAATTATTATATATAACATAGTTTTTTTCTTAGACAGCAATCAATGTTCATGAATTAATGTTTTTGTCCATTTAAAGTGGATTTGCTTATATTCTAGCAGACTGGAGCTGATATGAGCAGAGCAATCTTTCTGACATCTCAGCATATCAGAAAACACCACAATGAATACACACGTGATTCATACAGCTGTGCCCAGCTAGTGTGTCTACCTCAAAGTCATGCTTGTTGAAGGACTGCTTCAGTCCACCAGTAGGTTGTTAAAGATTAGGATGTGATGCAAGCTTGGCTCAGGCCAGAGGTTAATCTCTCACTGGCATCCTGGAATAGAAGCAGTAGATGCTCTGCTCTTGCTCTCTGCCTGTGGTCTGGATAAGTAGCCGCTGTGCCTGACAGAGGTGGCCTCGCCAAACACTGCTACACAAAACTTCACAAAAGACACAGCAACCATTATAACTGGGTTTTTTTTACATTTTGCATTGCCAATTATTATCATTCCAACCAATATTGAAAAGTAACCCTGATCATTTGTAAAATAAAAGTAACCCTCCTTAAAACTAATGGTCTGGTGATTCATTCGTGAATGATCTTTAGAATCATAAAGTGAACAAATCATCCTGGAATCGACTCATTTTTTCGGTAACTTCAAAGGCTGACTGTAGCGCATGAGCAAATAGCATTAGAGGGCGGGATGTGAAGGAGCATTGGTTGGACCTGCTGACCGACCATGCCCAAACAAATGAAATAAATTAATGAGGCATCTCGTTCAACAACATGAAGGGAAATACAGATCTAATATGTTTACCAAGTGTATGATGCTTAAAGGGATAGTTCACCCAAAAATGAAAATTACCCCATGATTTACTCACCATCAAGCCATCCAAGGTGTATATGATTTTCTTCTTTCAAACGAATACAATTGGAGTTATATTTAAAAAATTGCTTTATAATGGCAGTGAATGGGGGTCAAAATTTTGAAGCCCAAAAAAGTGCATCCATCCATCATAAAAAGTACTCCTCATGGCTCTGGTGGTCTTAAAGGCCTTCTGAAGCGAATATATGCGTTTGTGTAAGAAAAAAAAATCTATATTTAAAACTTTATAAACCGTAATCTCTAGTTTTTCCGCTAACTGTCGTACACGCATTCACTAGAATAGAGAATGGCGTTGCAGTGGATGATGTAGGACGTAGGGATAGCGTAAGCTCCGGTGAGAATATGCTAGTCTCGTGAGAACCAAGTTTTGTTTTTGTTTTGTTTTATTTGAACACACGTTCTTGTGAACGTCTGTATGACAGTTAGCGGAAGCTAGAGATTACAGTTTATAAAGTTTTAAATATGGATATTTTTCTTACACAAATGCATCGATTCACTTCAGAAGGCCTTTATTAACCACCCAGAGCCATGTGGAGTAGGGGAGAGCGGGGCACAAAGTAACACTTTTTGACTTTCTCAGTTTGTGTAAATCCACATGGGGTTCAGAGTATAAGTTTTTTATCCACGGTAATTTCACACTTGTCTAGTACAAATATGTCGCTTTGTTTCATGATTACAGAGTATACGTTTTACTCTCAAAAATTGGAAGTGAAATGTGACAACATGCCCCGTAGGTGGGGTATTTTGTAACATCTGAGGGGCACGTTGTAACATGACCATATAACAGCTTAAAATGTTATCTGATCGAATGAAAAAAATATACAAGACAAACTAAAATATTTTGTCAATAAAATAAAATAATTATTTATTTCAAATCAAATAATGGCGTTTTTTTAAGAATGAAAAATAATCTGATTTTGGAGTTTGACAATGAACACATTGCAACCATGCTTGGGACGGCCCACATAAACGAGCCAAAATGCTTTACATGTCTTGAAATAATAATTTCTTAACATGAAACATTGACTGTCAGTCTTTATTCACCTGTTTCTCGTTGTTTATCATTAAAATGTATTAAAGTAAATAGTGTGAATTACATCGCTAATGTCATAGAATAGCACGGCAGGGCACATTGTAACGCAGTGTTACAACATACCCCATCAGCGCAACTGGAATTTAAAACTGGTTACTGTCTTCTGACAGTTAGCGAAGCATTAAAAAATTATTTAAACAGATAAATATCAGACTGGAGATTAAAATAATAGTAACTAGTAAATACTGTAAATTTGGTTATGCTAGCATGTGAGGAAATATTTAAACCACATGTGTTACTATTTACCTCGCGTTACTTTGTGCCCCGCGCTCCCCTACTTTTTATGATGGATGGATGCACTTTTTTGGGCTTCAAAATCTCAACCCCCATTCACTGCCATTATAAAGCTTGGAACAGCCAGAACGTTTTTTAATATAACTCCGACTGTATTCTGAAAGAAGAAAGTCATATTTACATAGGATGGCATTTTTGATTGAACTATCCCTTTAAACTTTTTGACTTGGCCTATCTTAGTAGATTTGTAGAAACTCGGTTTTTAAATATTAAAGAATGATACTTGGTTTCAGTTGTCGTACGAATCGGTTGGTTGAATGAATCAATGACTCGACAACACTCACTTGTCACCATGCACCTGATGGAGAAATGATGACATATAACCTGCAGAAAGTTAGGGCCACTAAACGAATCAGTTAATGAACCGTTTTAGTGAACAAATTCAAAAGATTCGAATCACTGAGGTGAATCAAACACCTCAAGTTGTTTCTTGGTTCAGAATTTTTTTTTTTTTTACTTTTACTTAAACTAAGTTTTAAACTGAATTTATATAAACTTAAATACAGGTTACACTAATCACGAATGCTGTGGGTTGTTAATTAATTACTGGCAGCGCGCTGGTGACGCTTGATTAAGAGGTGGAGGAAGAGGAGGAAGAGGAGGAGAGACGCGCAGCTCCTCCCACGGGCTTTCGGAACGGATGGATTTACTTACTGAATGTCTTCGGTGAATCACAATCCTCCAAACACGACGTGAAAACACGTTATGTTGAAATAAATCATGTAAACCATCTCGCTGGTGATCGTGCCAGACAGACTGAATTTGAAACGCCGCGCATTGACGGAACATTAATGTAGTTTAATTCCAATAATATCATATACCTTGATAAGTCGAGAGTGCTGAATGTCTGTTTAACATCTAGAGAAAGAGAAAGAAACTACAGCACAAGTTTAAGAGGAGAAACCTGGAGAAAAAGAACTCGAGGACCTGCGCTGATCACCTTGTCGACGAGAAGGTGAGTCTGGATAAGTAGCATGTTTACCATCACGTGCATGTAGTACGTTTACAGTTTGTCATTTGCTTTTATATGTTATGTTTTTATTGCAACATATCATCAAGAAGTAAACGAAGCAACGCGGAGTATGCCACTTTTATCAATTTAATGGTTTTGATTTATAAACTCATACATACTGATGTACAAATGTTTTTGGTAAAAGCTTCATTATGTAAGTCTGTTCTAACAATTATTAATTACACTTTAAGTTATAAATACTCCGGGTATATTATCTGTTTACAGTATATTTAGCGGAGATGGGGTAAGTTGTCACAGTTTTTACTCTAAAGTGGGGCATGTTGTCACAACGGAATATGCCTATTATAAATATTTCAGCAAAATTTAAGCAGTGAAACATTTCTAAAGCATGACCATTAAATACAAATATTCAAATGTACACATTAATACATTTCTAATTTGTTAATATATTTCAAGTTTTTTAATATTATATACAAAGCAATACATTTGAGGAAAACAAAAAAGCCACATTAAAAAACAAATGAAAGAAAATACATTTCTGAATTCTAAACCCATGTGACATCTTGTCCCAACTGCCTCGACCTGGCATTTATGAAAAATGCTTGTCCTGAGAACACAGTTCAACTTCTCAGTTCTACCTTGACTATACAGTTTACTATAGTTATAGCTAGCTCTTGTTTGAATGTATGCTAGTGTGATTTTATGATGTGAAATTTTTGCCCAACAGCTATAAAAAATAATGTTCATATTGATATTTTAATTTATAAGTGTTTTGAATTAGCAGTTTAACACATTCTCAGTGGCTTATGGGTTTCCAGTTGTTTATGGTGCTGCCAGAATCTCATGAGAGCGGAGCATTTCTCTTAAGCTTCAAAGGTTTTGGGCTGAATGTTGAGGGAAGTGGTGCAGACCACTCCTCCGTAACGTCAGAGGGAGAAAGGACTAACAGCAGGGCAAAATGGAAATGTTTTGCAAAAGACGGGAACTACCAGATGGAGGGTGTTGGATGTTGATGTCTTTCATCTTCTTCACACCAAAGCTCTGACTGTAGACCATATCAGGTCTCATGAGAGACTATTGCCCGAGTTCACCTTTATTCTGGTGTCAGCAGTGATGCTGAGGCACAAATAAGGTCTATGTATCATATTTCACTCCTGTTATGACATCTACGTCAGGTACCATCATTATTAGTTGTCCACAACAACCAATGTTTAACATCCAAACTATGAGATTGTTGGTTCTCAGAGCAGGTTAGAAGGTGCCAAAACAAAAGCAGCATACGAAGAGAGATAAACGAGCTTGTCTTTGCTCACTTATCTCAGAAAAATCCACAGAGGGCCCACCAGAGGAGTGGGAATACAAAGGGCTTGTTTCATCCCTGGGAAAGTAAACCTTCCTCCCTGTGGTGGATCCATCCAACCTGTTGGATGATTTCCCACAGAAACTTCCCAAAGTCATTTTACTCCTTCAATATGTCACCGCTGTTCTGCACTGTCTAATCCGAAGCTAATCAGAATCACTAAATGTCTCTCTATTTTCAGACTTTTGAATCATGCATGAGTCCTTGAATAGAAACAGAGTTCATTTTTTGTTAATGTCATGCTGGAGTTAATGAGAGTTTCTGGACTCGAAATCTGAGGTGAGGAACGCTGGAGGAATGAGCTGTTTGTGATTGGAAAACATACAGGATTGTCGTATCCCAAGTGTTGTTGTCAAATTAAATTCTGGCATCATTTACTCACCTTTTATGGTTTTCCAAACCAGCATGGCTTAATTTGCAAAAGGAGATATTTTGCAGAATGTTCCTGTTGCTCTTTTCATTTTTTTTTTCATGGTTTGTAATGTGCAATGATATGCAATTTTCTTGTCTTTTACATTTTTGTGCTCCAAAATATTTACAAATATTTTTCAATTATTTTATTATATTATATTAGATTTAGAAACGCTATAAGTACAATTATTATTATACAGTGGGTACGGAAAGTATTCAGACCCCCTTAAATTTTTCACTCTGTTATATTGCAGCCATTTGCTAAAATCATTTAAGTTAATTTTTTTTCCTCAATGTACACACAGCACCCCATATTGACAGAAAAACACAGAATTGTTGACATTTTTTAAGGGGGTCTGAATACTTTCCGTACCCACTGTATATTTTTTAATGATTTTATAAGTTGAATGGATGCTCATTTCCCTGCCGTTTAAATCCACAGTTAATCCTCATGTTCTGAAGTGATCACTAGTAGAGATGTTGGTGATAATTCGCTTTCCTGGTAGACGCTGACCCCCGTTCCCCTACCCGGTTGGCAAGGCTTCTGAACTGGACACTAGACATTAGTTCTCTGTAAAATCCCACCAGGAACAAACAATGAGTATGTTTGTGCACATGCTGCTGTGAAGTGTCTGAAAGTAGCGTTCTGGATGTCTCAGTCAGATGTTAAGCATCCAAACTGCTGAATAGAAAGTGTTGCAGTTTTGTACACTATTATTCAAAATTTGGGGTCGGTAAATAGTTTTGAAGAAAGTCTTTTATGCTCATCGAGGCTGAATTTTATTTGATCAAAAATACAGTATTATAGTGAAATATTACTAAATATTTGCTAAAATAATTTTCTACTTTAATATATTTTAAAATGTACTTAATTTTTGTGATGGTAAAGCTGAATTTTCAGCATCATTACTCCAGTCTTCAGTGTCACCTAATCCTTCAGAAATCATTCTAATATGCTGATTTACTGCTCAAGAAACATTTGTTTTTTTTGTGTAAAACATGAAACATTGTTTTCATGATTCTTTGATGAATACAAAGTTTTAAAGAACAGCATTTATTTGAAATAGAATTGTCTTTTACTGACACTTTTGATCAATTTTAAATGTTCTTGCTGAATGAGACTATTAATTTCCTTCAAAAAAGAAAATCTTGATAAGTTTTGAATGGTTGTGTAGATGATGAACACATTTTTTTTCACATTTTAGATGCAGATCTGTGATGTCATTTGAAGTCTTGGGTGTGAAGTGCAACAGTAGGGTTTCAGAATTACAAATCCAATTCATTTTTTTCAATCGAGAAATCATTTTAATCATATTGTCAAAAACCTTTCGGGTCAAACCTTCCATGAGCTCAGAGACTTTAAATAAGCGTGTTTAGAAGTGACAGCTTGATTTCTTCTTTTTAAGTTGTTTAATATTCCCATTGGAAAAAACTATATTACTCATAATCTTGAAGAGTGATTCCTTTTGTGTCCACTAATTAGAGAATTCGCTGTTACCATGGAAATAAGAACTGCGCCAAAACGGCTTCCTCCCACTTGCACGAAGCAATGCAAATGACATAAACAGGTCAGTGTCTGTATACTCTCAAACAACTTACATTAAACTGAATGTTTGGAAATACATATTTGAATATTTTGCAATAAATGTAAAAAACATTTTAAAAAATGTAGAATTGTAGCATTTGTTGCAGTACACTTTAAATGTTATATTTTATACACTTACAAAATAACGTATTTTATGCGTCAATCAATGACTAAGTCATTTTATATTGTCTTATTCAATTGTGAATTTTGCAATGCTTCATGGGCTGTTCAGTTTTCAAGCACTTTTTGTTTCAAATCAAGTTTGCAATTTTATGGCTTGATTCATGGCCTATAAATTTAGCTAAAAAATACATATGTAGAAAATGAATGGGAGGAAAACACTTCTAGACCCAAGGCTGCTGAAAAAGTCCATTGCATTTGGCCCCCTGGTCACTTGAGGAGACTGTCTGGAGTGAGACAGGAAAAACAGACAGAATGTAGCTTCCCGTTTCTGGCAATCGTACCTGTCGGGAAAGTCCAGCAGCCGTGGAAGGGCAAGAGGGTCTGCATTTAGAGCTGGCGGGAATAGGGCTCAAAGTAGCATGTTTGAGAATATAGGCTTTTGTAAGTCTTTAAAGCTCATGGAAAGCTCAGTGCCATGGAAACAGGCTGGAGCAGGAAGCCCCACACCAACACAGCTACGTACACACACGCTTGCATTATACACTACCTCTCTTCTGCTCAAGTATGTGTCTGCCACTGTGAATACTGAGAGATACGGTTTCAATGGATTTATGAAGAATGTGTATTCATATTGAGGTGGAAGGATCTGTTTTGCTCTTCCATAAGTCATGTATCTGCTTCTGACTCTGAGTGTGATAGGAAGACATAATAACACCGAGAAGGTAAGTTTGAGTTTATGTATGTAATTTTAAAAAGGCATACACACTACAGTCCACGTTGGGATTGGTAAGATTTTTAAAAATGTTTTTGGAAGTCTTAAATGCTCACAAAGGTTGCATTCATATGATCAGAAATACTGTAAAAACAGTAATATTGTGAAATATTATTATTAATAATATGATTGAATATTATACATTTTAAAATGTTATTTATTCCAAAGCTGAATTTATTGCAAAGCTAAATTTTCAGTATCATTACTCCAGTCTTCAGTCACATGATCCTTCAGAAATCATTCTAATGTGCTGGTTTACTCAAGAAACATTTATAATCATTATTAATGTTGAAAACAGTTGTGATATTTCATATTTTTGTAGAAACCATGATACATTTGATGAATAGAAAGTTCAAAAGAACAGTATTTATTTAAAATAGAAATATTTTGTAACATTGTGTCTCTGTTTCCACATTTAATTGATTGAATGCAACCTTGTTAAGTTATTTAAAAAAAATAAAAATCTTACAAACCTCAAACTTTGGAACGGTAGTATATCTGTCTTGTATTTACACTGAACTCCCCAGGTGTAAGAAACCATGATTCATTTGATGAATAGAAAGTTCAAAAGAACAGTATTTATTTAAAATAGAAATATTTTGTAACATTGTGTCTCTGTTTCCACTTTTAATTGATTGAATGCAACCTTAAGTTATTTAAAAAAAAAAAAAATCTTACAAACCTCAAACTTTGGAACGGTAGTATATCTGTCTTGTATTTACACTGAACTCCCCAGGTGTAAAGCTTCTTCAACCTGAACTTAAGGAACTTTAGCACTGTAACACTTGTAGACCATCTTCCGAGTTCACAGTATGCACTTAAAGAGAGAGTTCACACAAAATTATGACAGTGGGTTTTTTTTTTTTGTCCATACAATGGAAGTCAGTGGGACCCAGTTGTTGTTGGCACACCAACATTCATCAAAATATCTCCTTTTGTGTTCCACAGAGTTTTACAGGTTTGGAACAACATGAGGGTGAGTAAATGATGACAGATTGGCTGAACTGTCACTAATAGGGCAACAGATGTGATGTTAACATCAGGTGCGTGATGTGTGTGTGTGTGTGTGTGTGCTCTGCCCCAGTCAGACTGTCACACCAGACTGTTAACTTGCTCAGACAGGGCCATTTTCAACAGGAAGACATGTCTGATAGAGATAATGACTTCTTTTGTTTGAAGCAATATTGTCTTTTTGTAGGTGAACACAGGATGCATGTGAATGATTTAACCGGTGCGTTGCAGTCTTAAGTGCTGTATGCAAAATCCAACAAAGGACAGTACATCAAATGTAATCACCGATGCTAAAGGGGTTATACTAGTCTTGGTCATGCAGCTGGAAGTTTGGAAAAGAGGAACACCGATGCTTTCATATTCTCACACATTCATTTGAGCATTTTCATACTGATTTGTAACACAGCCATCGTGACTTGAAGAGCCGTGGTTATGGGAAGGCTTGTGAGGGATCATATGTTAATGTCTGTTCTGAATGAGTCAAAGGAATACGATTATTGTAGAATATGAAGCAGGATTTTTGAGGAAATTACTAATGAAGACTCGTAGTAGCTTGTTTGTGTATGTGAGGTGGGTTTTTGAAGATGCTGATGATATGCTAATCTGTCTGAGTGGGTGCTTCTGGTGGACAAAGATCAAATCTGTGCTGGCTGTGTCTTGATAGCCCTCTTTAATTACTGTCATTGAAATCTGTTGTTTTTCATTGGAGCATCTGGTGTGGTAATGCTGGGTCAGTGGTTGACTTATGGGTTTGTGGTTTTATGTATTATGCGCTTGAGGGAAATCAATTATGCCTTTATATCATTCCAACAGAATTTCAGATGCTCAAAATAAGTTGGAATTAAAATAACCTCAGGTTTTACGGCCATGTGATATTTCAGTTTTTCTTTTTTAATAAATCTGCAAAAAATGTCAACAATTCTGTGTTTTTCTGTCAATATGGGGTGCTGTGTGTACATTAATGAGGGAAAAAAATTAACTTAAATGATTTTAGCCAATGGCTGCAATATAACAAAGAGTGAAAAATGTAAGGGGGTCTGAATACTTTCCGTACCCACTGTATATTTTTTAATGATTTTATAAGTTGAATGGATGCTCATTTCCCTGCCGTTTAAATCCACAGTTAATCCTCATGTTCTGAAGTGATCACTAGTAGAGATGTTGGTGATAATTCGCTTTCCTGGTAGACGCTGACCCCCGTTCCCCTACCCGGTTGGCAAGGCTTCTGAACTGGACACTAGACATTAGTTCTCTGTAAAATCCCACCAGGAACAAACAATGAGTATGTTTGTGCACATGCTGCTGTGAAGTGTCTGAAAGTAGCGTTCTGGATGTCTCAGTCAGATGTTAAGCATCCAAACTGCTGAATAGAAAGTGTTGCAGTTTTGTACACTATTATTCAAAATTTGGGGTCGGTAAATAGTTTTGAAGAAAGTCTTTTATGCTCATCGAGGCTGAATTTTATTTGATCAAAAATACAGTATTATAGTGAAATATTACTAAATATTTGCTAAAATAATTTTCTACTTTAATATATTTTAAAATGTACTTAATTTTTGTGATGGTAAAGCTGAATTTTCAGCATCATTACTCCAGTCTTCAGTGTCACCTAATCCTTCAGAAATCATTCTAATATGCTGATTTACTGCTCAAGAAACATTTGTTTTTTTTGTGTAAAACATGAAACATTGTTTTCATGATTCTTTGATGAATACAAAGTTTTAAAGAACAGCATTTATTTGAAATAGAATTGTCTTTTACTGACACTTTTGATCAATTTTAAATGTTCTTGCTGAATGAGACTATTAATTTCCTTCAAAAAAGAAAATCTTGATAAGTTTTGAATGGTTGTGTAGATGATGAACACATTTTTTTTCACATTTTAGATGCAGATCTGTGATGTCATTTGAAGTCTTGGGTGTGAAGTGCAACAGTAGGGTTTCAGAATTACAAATCCAATTCATTTTTTTCAATCGAGAAATCATTTTAATCATATTGTCAAAAACCTTTCGGGTCAAACCTTCCATGAGCTCAGAGACTTTAAATAAGCGTGTTTAGAAGTGACAGCTTGATTTCTTCTTTTTAAGTTGTTTAATATTCCCATTGGAAAAAACTATATTACTCATAATCTTGAAGAGTGATTCCTTTTGTGTCCACTAATTAGAGAATTCGCTGTTACCATGGAAATAAGAACTGCGCCAAAACGGCTTCCTCCCACTTGCACGAAGCAATGCAAATGACATAAACAGGTCAGTGTCTGTATACTCTCAAACAACTTACATTAAACTGAATGTTTGGAAATACATATTTGAATATTTTGCAATAAATGTAAAAAACATTTTAAAAAATGTAGAATTGTAGCATTTGTTGCAGTACACTTTAAATGTTATATTTTATACACTTACAAAATAACGTATTTTATGCGTCAATCAATGACTAAGTCATTTTATATTGTCTTATTCAATTGTGAATTTTGCAATGCTTCATGGGCTGTTCAGTTTTCAAGCACTTTTTGTTTCAAATCAAGTTTGCAATTTTATGGCTTGATTCATGGCCTATAAATTTAGCTAAAAAATACATATGTAGAAAATGAATGGGAGGAAAACACTTCTAGACCCAAGGCTGCTGAAAAAGTCCATTGCATTTGGCCCCCTGGTCACTTGAGGAGACTGTCTGGAGTGAGACAGGAAAAACAGACAGAATGTAGCTTCCCGTTTCTGGCAATCGTACCTGTCGGGAAAGTCCAGCAGCCGTGGAAGGGCAAGAGGGTCTGCATTTAGAGCTGGCGGGAATAGGGCTCAAAGTAGCATGTTTGAGAATATAGGCTTTTGTAAGTCTTTAAAGCTCATGGAAAGCTCAGTGCCATGGAAACAGGCTGGAGCAGGAAGCCCCACACCAACACAGCTACGTACACACACGCTTGCATTATACACTACCTCTCTTCTGCTCAAGTATGTGTCTGCCACTGTGAATACTGAGAGATACGGTTTCAATGGATTTATGAAGAATGTGTATTCATATTGAGGTGGAAGGATCTGTTTTGCTCTTCCATAAGTCATGTATCTGCTTCTGACTCTGAGTGTGATAGGAAGACATAATAACACCGAGAAGGTAAGTTTGAGTTTATGTATGTAATTTTAAAAAGGCATACACACTACAGTCCACGTTGGGATTGGTAAGATTTTTAAAAATGTTTTTGGAAGTCTTAAATGCTCACAAAGGTTGCATTCATATGATCAGAAATACTGTAAAAACAGTAATATTGTGAAATATTATTATTAATAATATGATTGAATATTATACATTTTAAAATGTTATTTATTCCAAAGCTGAATTTATTGCAAAGCTAAATTTTCAGTATCATTACTCCAGTCTTCAGTCACATGATCCTTCAGAAATCATTCTAATGTGCTGGTTTACTCAAGAAACATTTATAATCATTATTAATGTTGAAAACAGTTGTGATATTTCATATTTTTGTAGAAACCATGATACATTTGATGAATAGAAAGTTCAAAAGAACAGTATTTATTTAAAATAGAAATATTTTGTAACATTGTGTCTCTGTTTCCACTTTTAATTGATTGAATGCAACCTTAAGTTATTTAAAAAAAAAAAAAATCTTACAAACCTCAAACTTTGGAACGGTAGTATATCTGTCTTGTATTTACACTGAACTCCCCAGGTGTAAAGCTTCTTCAACCTGAACTTAAGGAACTTTAGCACTGTAACACTTGTAGACCATCTTCCGAGTTCACAGTATGCACTTAAAGAGAGAGTTCACACAAAATTATGACAGTGGGTTTTTTTTTTTTGTCCATACAATGGAAGTCAGTGGGACCCAGTTGTTGTTGGCACACCAACATTCATCAAAATATCTCCTTTTGTGTTCCACAGAGTTTTACAGGTTTGGAACAACATGAGGGTGAGTAAATGATGACAGATTGGCTGAACTGTCACTAATAGGGCAACAGATGTGATGTTAACATCAGGTCCGTGATGTGTGTGTGTGTGTGTGCTCTGCCCCAGTCAGACTGTCACACCAGACTGTTAACTTGCTCAGACAGGGCCATTTTCAACAGGAAGACATGTCTGATAGAGATAATGACTTCTTTTGTTTGAAGCAATATTGTCTTTTTGTAGGTGAACACAGGATGCATGTGAATGATTTAACCGGTGCGTTGCAGTCTTAAGTGCTGTATGCAAAATCCAACAAAGGACAGTACATCAAATGTAATCACCGATGCTAAAGGGGTTATACTAGTCTTGGTCATGCAGCTGGAAGTTTGGAAAAGAGGAACACCGATGCTTTCATATTCTCACACATTCATTTGAGCATTTTCATACTGATTTGTAACACAGCCATCGTGACTTGAAGAGCCGTGGTTATGGGAAGGCTTGTGAGGGATCATATGTTAATGTCTGTTCTGAATGAGTCAAAGGAATACGATTATTGTAGAATATGAAGCAGGATTTTTGAGGAAATTACTAATGAAGACTCGTAGTAGCTTGTTTGTGTATGTGAGGTGGGTTTTTGAAGATGCTGATGATATGCTAATCTGTCTGAGTGGGTGCTTCTGGTGGACAAAGATCAAATCTGTGCTGGCTGTGTCTTGATAGCCCTCTTTAATTACTGTCATTGAAATCTGTTGTTTTTCATTGGAGCATCTGGTGTGGTAATGCTGGGTCAGTGGTTGACTTATGGGTTTGTGGTTTTATGTATTATGCGCTTGAGGGAAATCAATTATGCCTTTATATCATTCCAACAGAATTTCAGATGCTCAAAATAAGTTGGAATTAAAATAACCTCAGGTTTTACCAGTAATGGTCTTTTTATTTATTAATTACATAAAGCATTTAAAGGGATTTAAGAGAATAAAGAAAAACAAAGAGCAATAAAATAATTAGAATTTATTGCAAAGCAATCAATTAGAATGTTTTTAAAAGAACACATTTACATTTACATATTCTCTCTATTGTATACCTAAGAGCCAAAAATGGCTCTGTTAATGTTTCTTGTCTTGTCACATTTGGTTATTCATTACATGAATCATGTAAATGACTGCCTATGCTTTTGAATTAAAAGTGACATTTGACTAAAAAGTTGAGTAGTTTTCCTGTCTACATATTATTGTCGGTCTTTCAACATTTCTATTGTAAAACTGTTGTCGGATATTAAATATTTAGCTACTTACATCTTACTCTGCAATCTTTATCTGCTAAAACTGAAGTATTTTGTTGCTTTGCAGCCTGAAATGAAGATGGACACAGTTTATGTATTATCCAGCTGTATTTACTCAGTGCAACTTGTAACATCCAAATGAAAGATATAACACCAACATATTGTGGAACCACATTTTGCTTTAATTACAGCCTTTAGTCTGTTGTGGTTGCACATCTTCTGAAGTTCAGTTAAATTCGATGGTGACTGTTTGTGGACTGCAGTGTTCAAGTCATTCCACAGATTTTCAGTGGAGTTTTAGTCTGGGCTCTGACTAGGCCATGCAAGGACATTCACCTTTTTCTCCTTCAACCACTGTGTGCTCAGTTTTGCTGTGTGTGCTTTGGGTCGTTGTCATGTTGGAAGGTAGGGCTGGACGATATAGCTAAAAAATATATCAACGATATGTTTCACATCGTTCGGTATCGATAATTATTGACATTTTTTTATAACCTTTTTTAACATGGAGCAATAGATTTTTTTTATTTTTTTTTTATTTAACCACTGTATTTTTAATTTGCCCACTTTATTAAGACAAAAAAAATAAATAAATAAAAATATATATATATATATTATTTATTAACAGTCAAACTCAAAATGAAATAATGTGTTTTTTGAACATTAAAGCATGTCAACATATTCTGTTACACCAACTACACAAAATAATGATCTTTAAAAAAAGCATCATATGACCTCTTTAAGTAAACTTTTGACTTGTTTCCCGAGGCCATAGGAGGGCGCAATGAGCAAAATAATGAAGCGCATTAAACTGTCAATTAAAATAACTATTTATAAAAACGTGTACAAAGGCAAAGAGCCAAATCGCCGATCACACAGATTGCATTTAAAACCATATGCTTGCGGTGTTCGCCCAATCACAATGCACTGGGTCAGCTGGCCAATCAGAGCAGACTGCGCTTGTCGCAAGGAGGGACTTTGTAGAAAACTAAGCGTTTGAGAGAGGTGGGGCATAGAGGACCTACAATAATGGACAGTATTTGAAAAATAATGTGTTTTTTGAACATTAAAGCATGTCAACATATTCTGTTACACCAACTACACAAAATAATGATCTTTAAAAAAAGCATCATATGACCTCTTTAAGTAAACTTTTGACTTGTTTCCCGAGGCCATAGGAGGGCGCAATGAGCAAAATAATGAAGCGCATTAAACTGTCAATTAAAATAACTATTTATAAAAACGTGTACAAAGGCAAAGAGCCAAATCGCCGATCACACAGATTGCATTTAAAAACATATGAGACGCAGTGAAATGAAATAAACCTTCACAAATTCGCGTCGTGTTTTCTAAACGTTAAAACTGTTTTAACTTTGCATGACTTTCTTTGCATCTCTTGCATGAGACGCGAGTGCAGCGGTCATATTTGTCCGTCTAAAAATGTGCTGAATATGCTGTGTGAATGGCTTGGTTTCGGTTTTAACCTAATCAAGATCTTCTACGCATTGAGCTACTATATTTCTCTAATATTTTGAACAAATAACACTCAGTGGCGCGTCTCTTGGGCTAGACTAACAAAACATTAAAATGCAACGTCACTTACATCATCATCGCCACATCTCGCGCACCACTGCGGACGCTCCCTGACGCACTCCTAACATTCAATTGTACCATTTCTGCATTTAAATGCAAATGTTTATTTTAAATTCTAATATTAATTTTTTTTATTCACAATCTCCTCATCACAGGCAGGCACAGCACTCAATTCAGCATGTGTTCGTGTTTGTGTGAGCTGTCTGCGTCACTCATAGTTCGTGCCTATATCGTGGGCTATATCGAACATATTTTTTATATCGATGAAGGTGTACCGCCGATAAATATCGATACCGTTTTATCGGTAAACCTTCTTCCCATTGACAACTTTCTGGCAGAGGCCACCAGATTTTCCTCAAGAATTTGATGGTATTTTGCCCGATCCATTTTTCCTTCTATCCTGACAAGAGTTCCAGTCTCTGCTGCAGAGAAACACCCCCATAACAGGATATTACCACCTCCATGCTTTACTGTAGGAATGCTGTTATTTGGATGGTGAGCTGTATTGGATTTCTGCAAGACCTCATTTGTGGTTGAGGCTAAATAATTCAATTTTAGTCTCATCTGTCTCAGAATCTTCAAGGTGTGTTTTGGCAAAGCTCAGTCGTGACTGCATGTGGCCTTTCTTGAGGAGTTGCTTTTTTCTTGCAGCCCTCCCATAAAAGCCACATTTGTGGAGAATTTGTGATATTGTTGTCACATGCACACAATGACCACTCTTTGTCATAAATTCCTGCAGCTGCTTCAGAGTTACTGTAGGCCTCTTGGTCGCCTCTCTGACCAGTTTCCTCCTGGTTCATTCAGCCAGTTTGGAGTGACGTCCTGATCCAGGGAGGGTCTGTGTCGTACCAAATACCTTCCACACTGTGCTTCTAGGCATTGATACAGCCTTTGAATTTTTTTTAATCCATCTCTTGACTTGTGCCTGTCCACAACTTTATCCCAGAGATCTTTTGACAGTGCCATTAGGCCATGTGTGATCAAACGACTATTCGAAAATATTTGTCAACAATTGTTTTATTGTCGACGTTGTAGACCATACATAGTTTTTACTGTGCAACCAGCAGTATTCTAGTATTCAGTTCCGATCTGTCTGGTTTGAAGCTTGCGATGATTCAGTTTATGGGTATTTGTTCTTTGTTTTCACCTCCCTACAAGTTGTTATAAATGCTTCTTCAGGAGTGAACACAAACACACACGGCCATTAGTTAAACTTTCCATTTGAACAGGCTCTCTGACGTAGCACCTCGGCACTGAGTGCGAACTCATCAGAAGCTGCGTGATTGGCTGTCTTACTTTGTGTCATTACTGCTGGCCCTGCCCACTCTATAATTAGAGCAGGGTGACGATGTGTCCTACCCGATGTGCTCATGAGCAGGTCTCGAGGAGCTGATTGGATTGAGGGATTAGCAGCTGTCGGCTGTGCAGAATGAATGAACAGAACAGTGAAATGTGTCCTCCTCTGTACAGTGACTCCGCCACAATCCACAGACCAATAAAACACGAGTCAGTCCATTATTCAATTCTCTGTCAAGATGTGTGGAATCACCAGAAAACTATATGAGAGCTGTTATTGTTGGGAATTGCATTTAATGCATGTCAGATGACTGTTGTTGTGGTCTTAGAAATGTCAGAGTTGGTGAAAAGCTTCATTAGTGCTAATGTTGCATTGAGTTGTTGGAAATATTAGTAATTTATCTCCATATTCATAATGCAGTTATGTTATCTTTCAGTTTTATTTGTTAAATTGTCAGTCGGCTGTGAATTTGGGTCATCTGGGACATTCAGTGATGGGGATTGACTAGCTCTGATATGTATATTTCCAATGCTTTTTTTTTTAAGAAATTAATACTTTTATTCAACAAGGACACATTTAATTGATCAAAAGTGACAGTAAAGGTATTTGCAATTATTACAGAAGATTTTTGGTTCAAATAAATGCTGTTATGTTGAACTTTCTTTCTATTCTTCAAAGAATCCAGAAAAAAATGTATCAAGGTTTCCAGAAAAATATTAAGTAGCACAACTGTTATAAATAATAAGAAATGTTTCTTGAGCAGTAAATCAGCATATTAGAATGATTTCTGAAGGACCATGTGATGCTGAAGACTGGAGTAATGATGCTGAAAATCAACTTTGCCATTACAGTCATTAATTACAATTTAAAATATATTTAGTTATATAGTTATATTTACTGTATTTTGATTAAATAAATGCAGCCTTGGTGAGCATAAGACATTTTCTTCAAAAACATAAAAAAATCATTAGCAAATCAAAACATTAGGATATTCTAGCTGGATTGTAATGTAAGGTGATGGCGTGAGAATCACAGTAAATTACAGAAAGTTACCCTAATTCACCCTGCATCTGAACAAAACACAGAATCTCAGGACGTGGTCATTAGATCATTAGATCTGTTTCACACCTCCACAGGAACAAAAGATCTTTTGGGGTTCTGAAAGGGTGAGTGCCAGCAGGATGCAAGCCATCTGATCTGCTAACTGAACTTGGATGTCTCTCTGCACCTTGTTACCCGATGGATTATTATACTGCAAAATAATCGCAAAGTCATATACACACTATATTCCGTGTTGAGTACTTGAGGTTCATGAAAATTAGAATCAACAGTTTCTTGGGCAAATTTTTTTTATTTAATTAAAGGGGTCATATGATGTTGCTAAAAAGAACATTATTTGGTGTAATGAAATGTTTATGCGGTTTAAGGTTCAAAAAACATTTTCCACATACTGTACATTATTGTTTCTCCTCTATGCCCCGCCTTTCTGAAACGTGTCGATTTTTACAAAACTCATCGGTCTGAAAAGCGAGGTGTGCTCTGATTGGCCAGCTATCCAGTGTGTTGTGGTTGGCCGAATACCTCAAGCGTGTGACGGAAATGTTACGCCCCTTACCATATTGTGATGCCCTATCCAGCCGGAGCAACGAGACAAAAACATTAAAACCCATTATAAACGAGGCATTTGTTGCATCCAGTGGGGACATAATTAC
>NW_015506624.1:55247-63931 GCF_001515645.1 Sinocyclocheilus grahami
TGATGCCAACCCCTCAGAGGACCTCAGATGATGCCAACCCTGAAACAACATATAGAACTACCACATTTTGCTTTAAGTTTGATTGCATCATATAATAATTGCTGTTAATAGTGTTCATCGTCTGTTTGATTAAGTCTTTAATTGATTTTTCCATACATTTCTGCCATATGTACATTAACTGACAGTCACCACTGATAAGCTACCACTAAATATTGTAGAAACTTAATTTGCTGTAAAGTTGCTTTGCAACGATTTGTATCGTGAAAAGCGCTATACAAATAAACTTGAATTGACATATACTGTCTTTTTACGCGTTGCATCGCACCGCGTAAACCTAAAACCATGTCTGCATTTGTGATCGGAGAAATTACAAACAACAAGCGCTACTCTACACTGCTCAAAGCTCGCGTTTAAATCATCAGTGGCAAATCCTTTAAATATGAAATCTTGCTCACAGTCTGTGAACAGCCGGCATTGTAGTCTACTCTCAGGAAATCAGGAAACAGTCCTCCATAAAATGTGCTGCACACATCTGAATATTTAGGTTGAAGTGTTCTAGAACAGTGTTGTAAATGCAACTTAACCACTGATTTCTAGTCGTGTCCTCTTTTGGAGGGCCAAACAAAGTAGTTTCGCTTTCACAACGAAACGCATAGCGTCACACACGGCGGGCTTAAGTGAGCAGATGCGGGCGGGCTTGAGTGAGGATTATCCGGCGGGCTTGCGGCAGCCACATAGAGAAAGAATCGCATCATATGACCCCTTTAATTAAAAAAACGGAATAATTAGTTATATCCTTGCCCAAATGAAATCTGATATCTGACAGATTCAGTGCTGAAACTCCAGCCATTGTGAGATAGTTTCAGGTGTTGATGCTTTTCCTGCTAACAAGCCTGTGAGGTCATTTCATTTAACACACACATCAGGGAAAAAAAAATATATTTTTGTTTATTTATATTTAAGTAACTCTTTTCACTATCAGCATCAGGTGAGCTGAGACAAGTTTATTACATCAACCTTTAACTCCCGTGAACGGAACAATAAAGCTCCGCCCTCTTGATCTCTAACGGCGACCCTGCCTGGTCTCCCAGGAAACATGCTGTGGTGCCAGGCAATCTCTCTCGCTCTCTCTCTCTGAAAGATCTCGCTGTGCTGAAAATGTTCCATTGCTGCTGTAATTCTCGGTGAAACACCGCGTAATTTCTGTGGTGAAGGAATTTAATTAAATTCCTGTCATTTTGTTCTTAACTTATTAGTTACTTAAGCTCACATTTTATCATGCTCTTTAAAACTGTAAGGCATCTTAAAGCTACGTATTTTATCTCAGTGGATTTTTACATCCCCTGCCACTCATGATATGTGATAAATTAGTACAGATTGTAAAGTCCTAGGGTTTCAGATGTGAACATGTTGTGAAGAATATAAAGACAGATATTAAATGTCCCAATTTGGAACATATAAACAAAAAATAAAGTCTGTTAGGACTGCCACCGACAGGCTGGATGATCGATTAATTGCCTGTTTGTCAGTCTGCCATGTCTGTCTTGTTGTGTTCCTCACAAGCTTTGGATGAAAGCGTCTGCTAAATGAACAAATGTACACGTCTGTCTGGAAGGCATGTGTGTTTACATCACTTCCTGTTTTTATTTTTCAGTGGGAATGTTCATGGTTCTTCCTCCTCTGCTGTTCATTTCTCCTTCTCTTCGTCTGGTCCTACTTCTGGTTGGAGGCTCAAAATGACTACAACGAGTTCAACTGGTGAGTTCAGCCTGAGGTTTGGAGGAACCTGCTGTTTTAGATGTGACATCAGCAGGTCATTAACTCTGAACCCTGCTGTGTGTCTTCACCACGAAGCTGACATCAAACCATGATTGCACATTTCATTACTAGAGCATGTTTTATGAGTTTACTAGTTTGATTGCAAGGTTTACTCTGTTATTTTGATAAACATGGATTGCTTAACAAGTTTCTGAATTAATTTTATACACTAAACATTGGAAAACATCATGTGCTTAGCATGCTCTTTTTTTTTTTTAATGTGTTTTTTTATCATTACTTTTTTAAAATTATTTTATTTATAATTTTCTGTTGTATTTTTTTTATTATTATTATTATTTTATTTTGATTTTTTTTTTTCAGATTCTTGCACTTTGGCACATTGTACTGGGACAGCAGCTTAATTTGTACTGGATCCATAAGGTGAGAAGTTTATAAATCGGTTTAACTTTTGAGCTAGACTGGGGTTCTTCATCTATATTAAAACAAGTTTTATTTTGCACAGATTGTAGTTCTGGCTATTCTGCTCACCACCACAACAGGAGTGGTGTTCATTGACGATTTCTGGCAGGACGAATGGGACATTGTCATAATTTCTCTGCAGGTTGGATCAACCTCATCAGCATATTACTGTCCAGTGTCTTGAGGTCTTTCTTGACAAATAATTTAGGCTTTGTCCTAATGTGATCAGTGATTTGTTGTAGTTCACAGGGCCGTTCTTACACATCGGGGCTTTAGCTGTGGTCACAGCATTAGGTTGGGTCATCGCCGGTCAGGTGGTCCGCGTGGAAAGATCAAGTGAGTTGAAACGTCATGTGAGGGGAAATGGCAGTTCGGGTCAAAGCCTGGCCGACCCCTACACCTATTTGAATTTTAAATATATGTACACTACCATACAAAAGTTTGGGGTCAGTACTTTTTTGTGATCAAGTAAATGCAGTCTTGGTGAGCATATGAGACGCACCAACCCCAAACTTTTGAACAGCTGTGTTTACATTTTGACTTTTTTTTTATTTTATTTTTATTTTTTTACACCATATGTTTATGTGTTTATCCAGGACTCCAAGTTGTAACACTGGTGATTTATGTGAGCCTTCTCCTGGTTCTCTATCTGGTTCCCCTCTTCATCTCATCTCCCTGCATCATGGACCGGTCCAAGCTTGGTCCTCGTCCCGCTGTCATTGGCCGTCGTGGAGCTCCAATGGTGAGTTTCATAATCCTGGTTTTCCAGGCTGGAACATCACCCTTATTTGAACCCAGTACCTGTGACATGGTTTGTCTGTGGAATCCAGGGTTCTTTCTGAAGTTTAGCAACAATTAGAAAGCACAGGAAGGATTGTGTGTCACTGCTGTAGAGATCAACACTTACACTTTGTCTAAGCATTAAGCTGATTGTACAATGAAGCTTAAACCGGTTTGTTTGACTTCCTCGAAGGAGTGTTAAGATAGTAACTCCCATTACACACTGCCTCTTTCTCTCAGCTCGCTCCAGAACACACCATTATGTCCTTCAGTAAAGCGCTGCAACAGAAAGTCACTGCCCTGGAAGCAGATGTTACCATCAGGTATCCATTTTGTTGTTTTTTTGTGAAACATACCTCTCATACCTTTTTGAATGAATCGTAATCCTTTTTTTAAATTAATTTTTTTTATTTTATATACAGACCTTTTTGAATGTGAGAAAAGAATGGCAGCAGCTCTAATTGGCTCTCAGTAACTTGACTGTAATGTGATTGAATGCTTTCTTTCACTTCAGTCTGGATGGAGTGCCTTTTTTGATGAGGGACCGCACACTCCGCAGGACCACCAATGTGGACAAACTGTTTCCGGCCCGTCAGGACCACGACGCCTCGTTCTTTAACTGGACAGAAATTCGCAGTCTCAATGCTGGACTTTGGTTCCTCAGGGTATTAAATTTGATTTGATTTCTTATTTCTTTTGTCCACCTTCACAGTTACTAAAGATTGAGGTTGTTTGTCCCTCAGGATGACCCATACTGGACAGTGCAGTACATGTCTGAAAAAGATCGCAACCGCACGGCCAATCAGACGGTGTGTAGCCTCGCAGAGCTGCTGCGTCTGGCTGCTAGAATGAACCGTTCAGTGATTTTCAGCCTGCGGCGGCCTCCGCGCCAACATCCCCACCACCAGCTCTGGGTCAGTGATGCACTGAAGGTGATTCAGAGATCCAGCATCCTACCAGAACAGGTGAGAGCACAAAACACAGTGAATAAAGTTTGGCAAGCTTTTGAAAATATTTTCTAATTAATTTTGGATTTATCTAACAATATTTCATATTTAAAAATACATTTAAAATAATATTTATTTCTTCATTTTACTTTGCATATGTTTGTGTGTGTGTGTGTGTGTGTATGTACAGGCAGTGGTCGTCTTGGAGGTGTGTTTGGGGTCGTTATCATGTTGGAGTACTGCCCTGCGGCCCAGTCTCCGAAGGGAGGGGATCATGCTCTGCTTCAGTATGTCACAGTACATGTTGGCATTCATGGTTCCCTCAATGAACTGTAGCTCCCCAGTGCCGGCAGCACTCATGCAGCCCCAGACCATGACACTCCCACCACCATGCTTGACTGTAGGCAAGACACACTTGTCTTTGTACTCCTCACCTGGTTGCCACCACACACGCTTGACACCATCTGAACCAAATAAGTTTATCTTGGTCTCATCAGACCACAGGACATGGTTCCAGTAATCCATGTCCTTAGTCTGCTTGTCTTCAGCAAACTGTTTGCGGGCTTTCTTGTGCATCCTCTTTAGAAGAGGCTTCCGTCTGGGACGATAGCCATGCAGACCAATTTGATGCGGTGTGCGGCGTATGGTCTGAGCACTGACAGGCTGACCCCCCCACCCCTTCAACCTCTGCAGCAATGCTGGCAGCACTCATACATCTATTTCTGTTTACTTAGGGGTGTACTCACTTTTGTGGCCAGCGGTTTAGACAGTAATGGCTGTGTTGAGTTATTTTGAGGGGACAGCAAATTTACACTGTTATACACTCACAACTTTCCATTGTAGCAAAGTGTAATTTCTTCAGTGTTGTCACATGAAAAGATATAATAAAATATTTACAAAAATATGAGGGGTGTACTCACTTCTGTGAGATACTGTATATATATATGTGTGTGTGTGTATATATTCGAAATGTTGTGTCTACCATGTCTTATTCAGTCTAAAATATTTTTCATAAGCTTCTAACATTAAAAAATAACTTAATCAGCTACCTTACGCTCCAAACAAATGCTTACTTGTGTGTTGTTTAATGTCTTATTCTGTCTAAACCGTACATTTTGAGATAATATTCTTAATAAAATATCTAACATTAGAAAATGCCTTTATCAGCTACTTTATAAGAACCAATTTCAAATAAATTGTGTATTATAATATTTATTTGTTAAGTATTTTATATATAATTTGTAGAAATTGTTTCTAATTTTGTATTATTAAGTCTTAAGTATTGAGAAAAATATTCCTAAGAAGCTTCTGAGTGTAGAAAATACTTTGATCAGCTACTTTAAGAGCCAAGTGGTTTTTAATAAATTAATTTGTGAACTTTTGATTTTAACACAATTTGAAGTCAGGCAGTGCTAGGCCACCAGACGATTTCATCTGCTGAAGTGTACTCCAACGGATACAGGGGTTTAACTTTTTACCATCCCAATTACCATCCCAATAAATTATGAATTATTTTAAAATATTTATTTATTTAATATTATATAGTTTGTTGTCTTATTTTGTCAAATAAGCTTCTAAGATTAGAAAATATCATAATCAACTACTGTGTGTGTGTGTGTGTGTGTGTGTGTGTGTGTGTGTGTGTAGGTGATGTGGACGCCTGACTGGTACAGGAAGAAGGTGCGTGCAGCGGTTCCTCTCCTTCAGCAGACATCAGATGAGAAACTTCCTGTGGCTGAGCTGAAAGAAAGAGGGATCAGTACTCTGACCCTGCACTACAGCCAGGCCAGAGCTCAGGATATCAGGTACACACACACACACACACACATTCAGAACGTCAGCAGACATCTGCCTTTCTCAGTCTGTATTAAATATCATACTGAAAGCATTTTGCAGTGAAATATAACATCATAACCATACAGCTATCGCTATTATGGTACAATCATAGTGTATTAAAATGTTAATATGGAGTTATCATATGGGATACAGTTATTGGAAATATTAAATGGTGTAGATGTAAAATTAAAATATTTGATCAATTTTAATAGATGCATTTAGATAATTTATGGGTCTGTGTAATGTTTTGAGAACACATTTTTATTACTATGATATATTACAATGCATTTTGATTTATATAGTTATAATATACATTTTAATGCATAAGGTTTAAATTTTGGTACATGATTTTTGCTCTATACATGCATATAGATGCATACATTTTATCATCAGTTTTATTGTTTCATTTATATGAAAGTAGGGATGAGGTTTTGTTCTGCAATACTTCTACTAAGCAAACTTCCTCTCTGTAAATGTGTGTGTGAGCAGGCAGTTCTCTGGCAGTAATGTGAGTGTGAACGTGTATCCGGTGAACGAGCCGTGGCTCTATTCACTCATGTGGTGCAGCGGGGTTCAGTCCGTCTCTTCTGATGCCCCACACATCCTGAAGAAAGTGCCTAATCCTGTCTGGATCATGGTACTGATCTCTCACTGGCTGAATCCCAGTTCACACACTCCTATTATGTATGAAAAGTACATACTCTGCTGGCCACATTCAAGTACACAGGCCAGTTTTCCACAGATTTGGAACGCTTGTCATTCATGAAGTCCTACACATTGGCCGAATGCTAATTTGATTATGCTGTCATCTTCCAAGGATGATGTAGTGAATCTTGGCTGTTTAACACATTTTACTATCCATTCCACCGAATACTGTAGATTTTAAATTGACATGCTTTATTTCTGATGCAAGATCAGTATTGAGAAATCATGTTGCAAATGGTTGCATATATTTGCATCTGAAAAACCTGTAGTGCAAGGGATATATATATATATTGCTGTCAAACGATTAATCGCATCCAAAATAAACGTTTTTGTTTACATCATGTATATGTATTATGTATATATAAAAACAAACACATGCATGTATATATTTAAGAAAAATATCTTGTTTATATATTAAATATATTTGTATAATATAAAATATAAGAATATAAATGTGTATACATGGAAATATTTTCAAAATATATACTGTATGTGTGTGTATTTATATATATATATACATAATAAATAAACACAGTATACACACATATATAGTGTAAACAAAAACTTTTATTTTGGATGCGATTAATTGTTTGGCAACACACACACACACACACACACATATATAATTCATATTTTAATTAATTATACATTCCAATTTTATTTGATTGGGATTCTGCCTGAATTGTTTTCCCCGTTATTAGCTTTTTTTTATGTATTTATATTGCTATCTAATGGATAAATGCTGCTTTAACATGTTTTGTAGAGTGCAGATGAATATGGCCTGATATGGATCACTTCAGATTTAATCTCTGTGGCAATTGTCATTGGCATCTTCATATTTCAGAAGTAAGTGCATCTCTTTTAGTATGTCCTTCAAATTGTTTCTCAATACTTTTTGATACTTGAAGATTTTTTGCTGTGTCGGTAATGGCTTTACTCTCCGCTACGTGATTTCTGTGCTCGCACACATTTGCACGAAAGCCTGTTTGATTTTCAGAGCAGTCATTGGCATTAATGTTAGGTTGTTTTGTAGTTGGCATGCTTGCTATATCTCTGCTGGGCAGCCGGGCGCTTTTCAACTGATGGCTCTGCTTTTTTCTTCTTGGCAATCTCTACTTTTCCTCTGTTTTCTCGCTGTCCTCTGCTCTTTGCATGCACCTCTCCTCTGCTGCTCACTGAAATTGCTCAGCTATCACCTGATCAGGTAATGAGGATGAGTATTTTAAGGGACAGAATTCTTTGACTGTTTTGGCCTTTATTTGTTCTGTTTCTTCTTCTTTATCTCATCAAATATCTCAAGATGTGATACTCAGTTTCACTATAATGACCAGAACTTTATGGCACTTTCAGACCCTCAGAAGTGCGTTTTGGTGATGGTGTGTTGTCATCTTTTTCCTCAGGTGGAAGATGAGTGGCATGCGCAGCTACAACCCGGAGCAGATCATGCTCAGCGCTGTAGTACGTCGGCCGAGTCGTGACGTCAACCTCATGAAGGAGAAACTGATCTTCTCAGGTGAGACTCATGAGCACACAACTGTGTGGAGATAAAGCCTGGTTAATAAAGCTCAGAACAAATCACACTCTGTGACCTCTGCCTATGGCTGTGGCACATCACCCCCTGGTGGCAGTCATAATGCACCTTCAATATCTGTATTCATATCTGCATACGGTAACACTATACAACAAGGTTAAACATTAGTTAATGTTTTAGGTATCATGGACAAATAAGAAACCATTTTTATGGTATTTATAATATATTTTATATATATTAGTCAAACCAAAAATTATTCAGACACCAGATATACTTTTTGATATTTTTTTACTAGTGTGTGCAGGACACTTTAGTTCATTTCTGTAAGTGAGGATAGCAAAGTAAAGTAAACTGTGACATATTATACCCAAAAATTCCTCATATAGTGGACTAACAGTCAAATTTATCAAATTTGGGACTAAAAATTATTCCGACACTTTGACCTGACCATGTATTGCTTAAGTGTTATCTGACATTATCAAGATGAATTTGTTCTGACATAGGTTCTTGTCATATTTTATTACCATTTTCTAAACTATAGTGAATAAACTGTGATAATGTGTGAAATGTTGAAGGTGTCTGTATACATTTTGGTTTGACTGTGTGTGTATATATATATATATATATATATATATATATATATATAT
>NW_015506624.1:64613-80421 GCF_001515645.1 Sinocyclocheilus grahami
GATTAATCGCGTCCAAAATAAAAGTTTTTGTTTACATAATATATTTGTGTGTACTCTATATATTTATTGTGTATATAAAATATTAATATATGATATAAATTATATATTAATATAAATATATACATGTAAATATTTTGAAAGTATCTGTTTGTCTATTTATATATACATCATAAATATACACAGTACACACATATATATTTTTTGATTAATCGCAATTAATTGTTTGACAGCACTTATATATATATATATATATTTCTAAAATGATATATAAATGTATAACTATAATAAATCTATATATAAATATTACTTAAATGATAAGGTTTGTCATGTGCAGAAATATAAAAAAACTAAATACATTGTTATGATTGTATATACTGTACATGGCTTAAATATTTTATTTAAATGCATGCGTGTAATAAAATAAGAAATTAAATATATGCTTGTGTTATATTATATATAAAATATTTTATTAGAGTTTACTGGAGTTATTATTACAACTTCATTGAAACATTATATGATTGAAACCAACCAAACTATTCAAAAATAATGTTAAGACGGATGACATCTCAGCAGTGATTTAGAAAAAAAGTGATCCCAGTTGTGAAAAACTATCACTATCTCTGTCTCGAAATCTGTAAACTTACACAATCAGTGGCCAACAGTCATTTGAGTCCAGTCTTATTACCAGCACCATCATCACTACCATGTTGAATTTTATTTAAGTGTGTGTGTATAAACATCTAATTTAAAAAATATTTAATTTAGTTTTTGATGCATTTTATCTCATCTTTGTTTTATTCAATTTATCATTATGACAATTGTAAAACTGCACAAACCATTTTTATTCATACACAGAAATGAGTCTTTTTACAAAAAAAATTTCAACCCTTGTTTTGTGATCAATTTATGTCATGCTGACTTTGTACAGACCCACTTTATTCAAATATTTAATATTTTTATTTTATTACATTTTGTAAATGTTACATTATTTTAAATGTATAAAATATATTGGTTATGTATTTTTAATTTTATTTGAAAAAAAAAATGTAATAAATACATTTAAATGTATTTTATCTCATGTTTGTTTTGTTTTCATGTCACTATAATCACTATAGCCGAGACTTGAGTGGAAAGGAACTAGATTTGTATCTGAGGGAAAATGTGTGAAAAGTAGTGTTTTCAACCTGTCGTTTCACGAGTGTGGCTTTGATGAGGTTTGTTTTTTATCTTCTAAAACACTGTACATCAGCGCTTTAAACTGTGAGACCTTTGATATTAAATATAAAATGCAAAAAACAGTCTTGGAAACAAAGACAGCATCATCTATGTGCCATTTCCGGCCTATTTTTTTTATATATATTTTGATGCCTTCTGATGTTCAACCACTTACATTCGGAGTCCTGCAAGTTTTCTGCCGCCAATAGCAGCCGGTGTCGGTGTTCAGGGTCAGTCACATTGAGCTCCACAAGGTGCTGCTCCTTCAAATCCCGTAGATCTTCCACCGTCTGATACCCGTTCAACAGCAGAGATGAAATGTGCTCCTGCAGAAACAATTTTGTCTGTTAAAGTAGCGCCAACTAAATCAGATAATACCTGACATCCTGTTTTTGAGATTTTGAATGTGAATCTGTGGGTATAACGAGCTTGATCATCAGCTATGGTATTTAACGGGACATTTGAAGCACCTCCAGATTGAGTCTTTCCAGAAGTTCCTGAAGAGTTTTGGGTCGAGGTCTTCTGCTCCTCCGGTGAGAGCGAATCCTCGGTTCCGGCACGCTTTCCTCCACCAGAATGTTGACGTAGATGAACTTAAAGTTTCCCACTTTACCATTCAACATCCCAGTCCAGATTCCCATTGCAGGTTTGCTGATGATATCAATCATATCTCCCACCTTACAAACGAAAAAGAATGCATGTTAATAGCTCAGAAAACCATCTCTTTACACATCAAAAACATCTCAGGTTGGTTTTTACCTTGAGTTTGAGAGACTCTGTGTCATACGGGCTGGGAACGAAGTCGGTGTGGACCTTGGCTCTCCCGCAGAACTGGCCCGTATAGGGCACTTCTTCTTCTAAACGCAGGCTGTCCCTATTACTACAACCCTCAGAGCCGCTGGTCACACCACCTAAAACATCAGGAAATGCAACCAGTGAAACACAAAACACATGGCTGAAATGTCAAAAGCACATCTACGCCAAAATGTCAGTTGAGTAAGCAGTACATTTTCACTCTTGTGGTAGCTCTGTTTTACATTTTAAACTGCAGGTTAGACCTGTGATCCAATAATAAATGGTCTACTAGTTGTAGAGGATATTTAGTTCAGCTTACTAGATGAACTCTGGCCGCTGTGCAAGCTGAACAGACTCTCTACGGAGTTACTGGAGTGGTTGCAGCCTTTGGCCAACGTGCCGTCCACCAAAATGTCAGTTGAGTAAGCAGTACATTTTCACTCTTGTGGTAGCTCTGTTTTACATTTTAAACTGCAGGTTAGACCTGTGATCCAATAATAAATGGTCTACTAGTTGTAGAGGATATTTAGTTCAGCTTACTAGATGAACTCTGGCCGCTGTGCAAGCTGAGCAGACTCTCTACGGAGTTACTGGAGTGGTTGCAGCCTTTGGCCAACGTGCCGTCCATGACTTCAGCTGCCGCAGCTTCGTTCTCCTCGCCCTGTGAAAAACATCAGCTGCGTTCATGAGCAGAGAAAGTCTCAGGCAAGAGTCCCAACCAAAAGCTGATACGTGACCGGTCTTCAGGTAGCAAATCAGTTCGTGCCAGGCCACGGGTCACTCGAGGGAGCAAAGTCTTTAATCCGCGAGAGCTGCACTGCCATTTTTACCTGAGACATGGGAGCTGTGTGTAATCCACCCACACGAGCTCCTCAGAAGCTCTTTATAGTAGCCTACAGCGGTTCACTGCCTTTGTAAAGCTTGAAATAAATGAGAAAACTACTGAGACGTTGTGCTTTCTTGCTTTAATACCTCAGACTCACACACTGTTTACTCAGGATAAACATGGTAGACCTTTCTAGTTCTGCAAAGAACTTTTAGCCTACTCTTTTATTATTGATGTTTAAAAAAAATACAAAAAGGCTCCATAAATGGCCAAAAAACACCATAAAATAGTTTGCACCTCACCTTCACTACAATGCCTTCTTGCTGAGGAAGATTTTCAGAGAACAAAGACTTAAATGTTGGTCTTTTCTTCACCCAAAATCAAAATCTATGACTCTGAACACTTGGAATATAGCCACACAATACTTTTATGGTCATTTTTTAATCTTTGGACCTCATCACCCCATTATAAAAACTATTAAAATATTAATTTTGTGATTGTAAAATGGACCCTTTAAAGAGACAGTCCACCCAAAAATGAAAATTGTGTCATTTACTCCCCCTCACTTTGTTCCAAACCTGTATGACTTCTGTGCAACACAAAAGAAGATATTTTGAAGAATGTTGGTAACCAAACCGTTTCTGGTCCCATTGACTTCCAATGTGTGGATGAAAAAGAACCATGGAAGTCAAAGGGACCCAAAAATATTTGGTTACCAACATTCTGTGTTCCACAGAAAAAAGAAACTCATACAGTTTTGGAATAACATGAGGGTGAGTAAATAATGAGAGAATTTTCATTTCAGTTCCCATTTAATTCCATTTTATGGACAAAAAATACAATGAAAGTCAATGGGAACTGAAACTGTCTGGTCACAACATTCTTGAAAATATCTTCTTTTATGTTCCACAGAAGAAAGAAATGAATACAGGTTTGGAACAACTTGTGCGTGAGTAAATGATGACACAATTTTCATTTTTGGGTGGACTAGAACCCAGAAGCCAATACGCTGATTTAAACAACCTGATCTGTTCCGTTGCTTGCTAAACCTAAAGAACCTTTGTTTTCAAGAGTGTAAAACACGGCTGTAAGTTTAGATTTTTTAAAGGTTAAAGTTGCTGAACTGTCAAGCATGCGCTCACCATTTCCTCTGACAGGGCTTTAGTGTATTTCCGGCCCATTTTTTTACGCATGGTCAGTGAGATGTTCTTCATCTTCTTCCCGAGACCTCCTGATTTACTGGGATCCACCTCAGCTGCTTCCACGGGCTACATAGACACACATGGAGTTCAGCATCACCGGTTGGAGTCCGGTTTTTTATAAGTGCTTTATTGACAAGAGAAACTAAACTCACCAAACTTTCTACCTTCTCTTCTGCCTTGACTTGGGTGGGCTGCTGTCTGTCAAAAATTCCAAAACTGGTGGATCGCTGAAACAAAATGAAGAGATAAAATAGGTTAATGTGGTCTTCAGCTGTGAACAGTTTTGATTGCATCTTGAGTTTCACACCATAGTCTAGCGGTCACAGAAGAGATCATTATTGGTCACTGAAAGTGACAGTTTCATATGGCTTGTTTGCAAACAGAAAAAGTCTAAAACAGAATAACTGTTAGCTGAGCACTCAAAGTACTTGCGTAATGCATCATTTCACCACAACAGAATAGACAAAAAGTGTTTTTTTTTCTTCTTCTTGGGAATAAGAAATCGTTTTTACCTTGGGTTTGTTCCTTGATTTGTCAGAGACATTGGATGGTTTTCTTTGAAGCATTCTGCCAACTACGTCAAAAGTTTTTCTCTTAATTTCACCTGACAGAAAGCCGCTCAGCTCTTATTGAAGCACTGGCCTGAAGCAGCTCACACATGCAGTCGAGTCTAAACACACTTCCTCAACCGCACACAGGATGTGAGCGTCTACTCTGACATCTCTAATCAGTGACTTTAAAGTGTCTCTTCAAGAGAAAATAATGCGGCCTTATCATCATGACAATCTTTTACAGCAACACTAGGAACTAGGGTTATTCTGATGTAATTTATATGATCTGTAGAAATAAGAAATATCTTTAATTGAGCATTTATTTATCATCAATTAATTAATATGTACGCTTCCATTTAAAAAGTGGTCAGTGAGATTTTTTATCTTTTTGAAAGAAGCTTTTAATGCTCAACAAGGCTGAATTTATTTGATCAAAAATACAATACAAACAGTAATATTGTGAAATATTATTACAATTTACGATATCTGTTTTCTGTTTTATTATAGGCCTATTTTAAAAATGTAATTTAATTCTGTGATGGTAAAGCTGAATTTTCAGCATCATTACTCCAGTCTTCAGTGTCACATGATCATTCAGAAATCATTCTAATATGCTGATTTAATGCTCAAGAAACATTTCTTATTAATATCAATGTTGTAAACAGTTGTGCTGCCTAATATATATTTTTTCTGGATTTTTTGATAAACAGAAAATTCAAAGGCAGCATTAATTTGAAATATAAATCTTTTACTGTTTCTTTTGATCAATTTATTGTGTCCTTGCTAAATAAAAGTATAACATTTTAGACTCAAACTATATATAATATTACACACTGTATATCTTGTAATATATTAAACATTGTTACATATTCTAAAATTATTTTTATGATATAATCGTCATCTTGTGGCTCAAGGAAGACATTCATATTTTAAAAAAATATTAAAATGATATTTAAAAAAAAATCTTTAGTGGTATACTTTGTTTAATAAAGCTCTTTGTTTTGCATATTTTGTAGTTTTATCCCCTTTGCCTGAAATCTACATATCAACAGCACATTGTGCATTGGATGTTGTTCTTATGTGTCTTTTCAACAGGAAGACCAGCTCTGATCAGTATCTCACCAGAGGGTCCGGCATGTCCAGGTCCATGACTGAGTGGGTTATCCACCTGTCTTGCTGATCTCGTTTGTAGGGGTCCAGTCGGTGGAAGAGCTCCTCGTATTTCTCCCAGTCCGTGTCTCTGGGGAGGGTGAAGTTGAAGTTGTACATGACATGTTCGGCCGTTGACCTGTGGCACGTGTGTGTGGACATGTCCCATGCTGGAGAATACGCCATGGGGCTCCAGTACTCCTGAGAAAGCCCTGGACTCCAAGAACCCTCCGTTTCTGCGTTATCGTCTTTATCCTGCAGAGGCTGCTGGGATTGCCGTTTGGACGCCCTTGAGTGCTTCTTCTCAGCTTTTTTGGTCAGACTGATGCAGGTTATGACAGGACTGTGGTCTTTGCCATTGGATTCTGTCAAATGACGTAAAGGAAGTAATATGTGTGATACAGCTTGTTGTATTAATTTGTACATATGAGGAAATTATTTTTTAGGTTTCTCACCACCAGGCTCTGTGTTGTTCTTCGCCTCCTCCGTGGTGCTTTGACCCCCCTTTTTCACTCCCACCAGTTTCTGGATCTTCTTCAGCGTACCGTGTGCCTCATCCTCACCCTCTGACCTCCTGAACTGAAATGAAGAGGCACCAAGTAATTACAACACACGAGGAAGATTAAAGATGCTGTGTACAGTTGACCTCTCACAAACTGCCTCAAGATCAACACACACAAGATTCTACAAACTGCTGGGGATTCTGGGTAATACTAAAGCCCTGCCCTCAGGCTTTAACCTTATTAGAAGCCTTTCACAGATGTGCATTCTTACATTGACATGTCATTTGAGTTCCTCATAATCTGACCTCGGTTTTCATGAAAACCCTAAGACACTATTTTTTTTCTTTATCCTTTTTTGATTCAAATTACAATTTGATTACTTCACATAATTTCAGAAGCCATAAGCAGGCTCAAAAAATGTGCCTACAGATTTCAATATATCCTTTATGTCTTATGTGTTTGTTTATTAAATATTTTAAATTGATGCACATTATATCAATCCCATATTGGTTATTAGCCTTTGTATTGATCATTTAATTGTATATGCTCAGTTTCTCTGTTTTTACATTTAGACTACCTAAAGTTAATCTTTAAAAAATAATAATTAAAATGTCACAATTTATATTTAGCAAATTAAAATCCTTATATTTTTTCACACTGTACATTATAATGTTGTGATGCCTAAATTTAAAATGATTGATTCGAGTTTTTATTGTTTTATTTTTTTATTTATTTAAAATAACATAGCATTTTTAAATTTTAAACGATTAAGTTTAGTTTTTAGTGTTTTATTTTTAATTTATTTAAACAAAATTATAGAGTTTAATTTGACCCAGTTTCATTTGTTCCCATTTTCCCTCCACTCATTTGTTTCCATAGTTACTCATTAGTTCTCCCCTGTTCTGATTCTGTTAATCATCTGTCTATTTAAGCCTACAGTTTTAGTCAGTTCCTTGTTTGGTGTTGTTGGTATGTTTCAGTTGTTGTGTTCTCATTGGATTTGTTATTAAAGACTGTTAGTTTGACTTTTCCTGCATTGTGTGCTTGATCCTGCACAACATGTTACAATCAGCCACTTTTTATTTTTAAATGGTTAATTTTAGTTTTTAGTTTATGTAAACAAAATAATATTGCATTGTGATATCAGTCACTTTAAAAATATATATATATTCATTTTAGTTTTTAATGTTTTATTTTTAATTTATGTGAACAAATTGTAATATTGGCAACTTTTTTATTTATCTGTATTCAGCCTTAACATAAATAACAGCTTATCATACCACCCATAATTTTAAATATTGGTGCATTTTTAATATTTTGCTAATGAATTTTCAGAGGGAAAAGTACAATCCTTTTATGCATAATTTTTCATATTATCCTTTCAAAATTAGTATGGTAAATACGAAATGTCTGGACCGAGCCATAAGTGAAGGCAGTATACGATACAAAAATCATAACAGACCTTTTGTCCACAATAAAGCGCTATAGCTATTAAAAAGTTTAAAGTCTGAGGCAGTCATCATGGAAGAAACTCACCAAGTCTTGCTGTCTGCATTCAGAGTTTTCTCTATTGGGATTCCAGGCTTCAAAATTCACACCCTGTGAATAAAAACACCAAAGCTGAATCAGTTTGAGAGTGATATTGTATTATTGTAAAGATCTCAGGTCTGACATTGAAAGACTGATAAAAGTGCAATAATACACAGATGACTGAATCACCTTAGTGTAATGGAGAATTTAATCACTGAGAAATGTATCCTATATTATCAAGAGGCACATTTTCTTGATGGCAGTGTTTGATGTTTTTGTCTCATAAAAGTGAGACTGCACAATATTTTTCCTGTGTTGCTGCTGTGATTTACCTGGACGGAGGGATTTTTAACTGTCTTCTCTGAAGTCACCCGCTCCTCTTTCTCTTCTCTAGTGAGTTTTGACCGGTGGTGATCTTCGACCATCTCTAGATTAAAATACAGCACAATTTAACTCAAGTCCTGGATTTATGGCAGTTCAGACTTTAGATTTAGATGGAAACTTGGTAAGTCTGGGGAAGAGAGTGTGACCCTGATCACATTTTATCTGACTGTCAGTGAATCAGTCTGAGCCCAAATCAAATCCTCTGTTTCACACGGGCTTTTGGAATTGCTTTGTGTCGTCACTGATCTAATCCACTAAGACTGACATGCACGGCTTTCTCTGACCCCGAGCCCACCACACTTCCTCAGCTAATAAAACACACACACACTGCAGTCTCTTTAGACCTGTTACCTGTGTTCGAATGGTTCTTGCTGTGTACCAAGCCGTCTTTTTTCCTGGTGGACGGCCAGAGGGCATCAGACTCTGTATGATCTGTCAGAGATAATAACAGGGGTTATTTTAAGAGCAAAACATGGAAGGCAAATTAAATAGTGTTATCGTGAGACACCGCCACCAAGTAGGTCAGCAGGACTGGCATTTGGGTAACAGTGCTCAAAAATACAAGGCAGAAGAGCTTTGCTAGAATTCAGTGGGTCAAATGCAAAAATCTTTTTTTTTTTTAAAGTTCAATCCTTAATCCTAAAACAAAGCGAAAAAAAATAATAAATCAGACGCATAAAGCTTAATGCTACGGTTCCAGACAGATGAAGTCCTGGATGCAATAACTGACCCTCGGATTATGAATTTGACAGACCTTTAAACTCTATGACACTTTGTTCTATGACTAGCAGTAATATATGTACTGTAGTATTATTAGGCATGTGGTTTAGGTTTTTAATGAACTGTGATGGAAATCAGCAAAGAATTCTGGGTATTCATTCAAAACAAATAGACAAACCTGTTGTCTCATCTTCTGATGTCGATAGTATTTGGGACCTGTTATGTAAAAGAAAAACTGCATAAGATTATTAAATAAACATTATACTCCAAC
Source organism: Sinocyclocheilus grahami (assembly GCF_001515645.1). Taxonomy (NCBI): domain Eukaryota; kingdom Metazoa; phylum Chordata; class Actinopteri; order Cypriniformes; family Cyprinidae; genus Sinocyclocheilus; species Sinocyclocheilus grahami. The sequence goes on from NW_015506624.1 coordinate 73,760, forward strand.
AATAAACTTCTTTAAAACTGTTAAAAGCCTGGGGAGGGATTTGTACATGTTTATAGTTGACATTTTTTTTTTATTATGTTATTGGTTATTTAAAGTATGATAACAGTATTGAAAATGAAAACTAATTCTATTAGTTAAAGGGGTCATATTACAACACGCATTACATTACATATTTCATGGCACACTCGTTTTATGCATATTTGGCGCCACCTACTGTTGTGGGTGTATTATTAACATGTCAAAGTCTAGACCCTGAATATAAGACCACCTCGTTTTTTCAGATGTATTTCCCAGATTAAAATGTTCTGTATTTCATGACTTGTTCTGGTCAAAACTGAATTATTCTGAAAACAAATCATGATGATGCTAAAGCAGGGACAAGTCTGATAGCCTATTGGTTTAAACAGGTGAGTTAAAACAGTAACTAAATCCCTCACACTTGTCCCAATTAATATAATCCTAATCCAGCTCTCTCATTCTCTCATAAAACACAGCATATGGCACATCATGATCTAATGTCGGCCCTGACACAAATACACCACATTGACTGTCTACGTTTACCTTATCATTCTCATAAAAGGTGTAATGTATTAACATAAATAAATAGAAAACGTGTTATACAGGTCTTGAAGTATCATTAACAGACCAAAAGATCCAGAACTTACTTTCTCTTTGTCTTTTCCAAAGTCTTACTTTCTTGAGTCTTAATTGTGTGAGTCTCTGGAAGCTTCTAGAAAAAATACAACAACATATTTAGTGCATCATGATATCTGATGCATCAAATGTCCATGGTCTCATGCAGCATCTCGCCTGGATAAAAAGTCATGCTGGGATTTTGGTAATTTCCTAATGAGTGCGACCTGCTGTACCCCACACACGTCACTCACAGATTAATCAGCGGTTATACAGGTGGCAGCACTTTTGCTTATTAATTTTTTCGTCAATGTCACATTCGACATAACTGCAGCTCAGTCTCATCGTGAAATACCATGTGAATTCCCTTGTGTTTCTAGGCACGTGCGGATGAACCCACCATGGTGACGCAGGACTCAGGTCCACTCCACACGCCCATGATTTTCACAGAGTTGGGGCTGGGGAGCCTTCTGGGTAATAAGTCTTGACTGTTCTGGTCAATCTGGGCTGGCTCGTACAGGCTGTCTGTAGAGCCATCCTGCACCAAACACAAAGTAAGAATAGTAGAAAGATATTTAGTCTAAGAGATATGAGCCTTCTCATTTGTTTTTGGGTAGTAACATGAAGCACAGTATTACCCTGAGTGAAAATACCTGCAAAATGTCCATATTTCACCTGCATTTTTAACAGTTTTTATCAAATTGCAACTCTAAAATAGGGTTACTAGGATTAAAGAGATTTTAGAGGTGATCTATGACAGGTTAAAGGTGACAAATCACAATTCTGGTTTAAAGAAGAGACATTTTTACCCATCTGAGTATTCTTTTTTTAATTTTCTAATTAAAATCTTCTAATTTGTATTATTTTTACCTCTGCATTATTTTAATCTCTCTCTCTCTCTCTCTCTCTCTCTCTCTCACACACACACACACACACACACACATATATATATATATATATACATACACACACTGAAAAAATATTGTGTAAAAACTATTTTCACTTTTCAATTTCATAATTAATTACAAAGAAGCATTCTCCAATAATTTGTGTCATTTAATTACAACTTTGAAAAATAACTTTTACTGTGTGTGTGTGTGTGTGTGTGTGTGTGTGTGTGTGTATACAGACTCTAAAAAATGATCGCATCATATGCACATTATCTCTGCGATTAAACAATAACCATGCGGCAGATGTGTGGCTAAAGGCTTGATCTTTGATTTTTAGTTCTGCATTCTATGAATATGGATTGGATTGTCCAGAGACCATTTTCACACATGTTCTGGAGCTACAGGCTGTTGTTGGATGGATATTTCTGGATTCAGGGAATGTAGTGGCTGCTCAAGACCTTCAGAGGTGCTGTGGTGCCCCTGATCTATGAATAGGACATTTTCCTTTCTGCTGATCCGTGATCTGCTGTAAGGAGCTCTCTGTCTCACGGTAATCCTTACCTTCGTTCAACGTTTCCATACAACCACAATCCCATTTTCACCTGCCATAAGGTAATGTCATGATATCTACAGCTAAAATGAGCAGTTTAGCAACTTTTTGGTTTGTAATATAAAAGTCTGTTGGAAAAGCATCACTTGAGTATACTAAACCACTGTTGTTATACAAACACAAGTACAGCTCAAGTTAAACCAACACCAGTGGAATCAAGGATCTAATCTTGTTCTTTTACCGGCAGAGACACAGATAATCAGTTCAATCTGATACGGCATACAGTTTCAGCGTGAATCAGTTCAGATCATGAGATGTCAACATCTCATTTCTGTTAATCTTCTGAAATAGCTGATGAATCACTCCTGATAAAAACTGAGTCCATATCCTGCTGTCAGAGTATATAAATGAGCAAACAAGGACACTTTGTCTTACCAGAGTGAAGCAGAAGAGGTTCATTTTCCAAGTCTTAGTCTGTGTCCTTGCGGCTTCACACACTTTGATCGGAGCGGTGCATATGTGTGTGAGTGTGTGTGAGCGTTCTAACGCATATATAAAGAGTGCTGGGATTGAGTGGCTGTTGGACTGTGTGTGGCCTCACAGATTAATGCAAGTTGAAAATCCCTCCCATAATCCAATAGCGGCAGTAGGCTGTCACTCTTTAGGTGCCCCGGCCCTTCCTGCTAATGAGCTGCAAATACCCCTACGGTCCCATCAGCAGGAGGACACGTGACAGAGGTGGACACCTCTTTGACACGATTTAGTTTTATTACTCAAGTAATGACGAGTGAACAAAGTTTCAGAGTGAGTTTGGCCTACAGTATTGGTAAAAACATGGTATTTTGCTAAATTACAGTACTCATATAAACTTCCATGTCAAAGGTTTGGAAAAATTATGATTTTTAAAAAAGATTTTTACAGGAACACTCTTATGCTCATTACGGATACGTTTATTTGATTTAAAAAAAAGTAAAAATAGTAATATTGTGAAATATTATTACAATTGAAAGCAACTTTTCTATTTTAATATATATTAAAATGTCATTTATACATTTCCTACCTTTCTTATATTTAACAAGGTTGAAGGTTTCAAGTTTTTGTTTTAAGAATTTCATACTTTTATTCAGCAAGGACGCACTAAATTGATCAAAAGTGATAATTATAATGTTACAAAAACTGTCCATTTTAAAGAAATGCTCTTATTTTGAACGTTCTATCCATCAAATCCTGATTTTGTTTCATAATAAGCAGCAAAACTGTTTTCAACATTGATAATAATAAGAACCCGTGTTAATAACAGAGCACAAAATCCACATATTAGAAACATTTCTGAAGGAGTGTGTGACACTGAAGACTAGAGTAATGGTTGCTGAAAATACATTTTAACATATGTTAAAACAGAAAATTGCAATAAAATGTTACAATATTACTGTTTACTGTATTTTCAATCAAATAAATGCAGCATTGCTGAGAATAAGATTTTGAATTGGTATTAGATATATATATTTTTACTTTATACTCAAAATAACATCCTAAAAGCATATCGTTAACAATATGGTTATGCCATGGTACTCAACTGGCCTTGGCCCTTAATGTCTTATTGTTTAACACGACATTAGTCAGGCCCAGCAGGTCTATTTTCGACTATGGACTTAAAGTGCTTTTCTTATACTCATCCTGGAAAAGTTTCAAGGTTAGTCGGTCACAGAAGATCTGTTTTTAGATTGAAATATTGAGAGTGAGTGCCTAAACACTTTCTCAAATGGAAATGTTTCCTGAACATGCAGGTTTTGAACTGGTACATGAAGTAGTATGTACAGTATGAGCATATAATCTCTGGACTCTTGCACGTGAGACAATGTGACTGGCCGCAGACAAAAACAGCTGATGTTGAAAGTCAGTTTCCTGCTTGAGTGTGAACAAGGTCAGAGAGGTGTTTGTGGTTATTATGCCTGCTGTGCTCTTTATAGCTTTGACAGTGTTGTTGACAGGTCATTGTATTTTTCACCTGGCAGCGCCCCCTTCTGGGTAAAATAACATAAAATATAAATAACAAAATAAAATAAAAATGCATATTATTCATTCATTCATTCATTAAAGGTTATTTAGAGGCAACACGTTAAAATGTTGACAGGTCATTGTATTTTTCACCTGGCAGCGCCCCCTTCTGGGTAAAATAACATAAAATATAAATAACTAAATAAAATAAAAATGCATATTATTCATTCATTCATTCATTAAAGGTTATTTAGAGGCAACACGTTAAAATAATAATAATAATACATTACAGTTATTACAGTAAAATCATAGTACACTTGTATATGAGCTCTTACTGTTCCACGCACACTTTAATTTTTTTAATATGAAAATCCATCATTCAAATTTAATTAAATAATTTTATAAAAATAATACCATACATGTACATAAATAGCCTACACTAAAAAGTATTTATTGAGTGGAAATTATTTAAATAAATTACGACTGTCCCTCAGTTGTGATGCCGTCTACATCGTGCGACTAACATTTTTGTCGCATGTTTTTTCAAAGGTTTTTGGTTACCCAGAATGCAACGATGAAGATCCTAAAGTGAAATATTAGTGAGGGTGTAATTTTGTCAAGTTACACAAAAAGTGTGAGAATATTATTTCGTTTTGTGTATTGAGCATAAATCAAATGATAGACATTAGCCATAGCAAGACAATAAATAAATAAATCTGTCGTTTTAGCCAAGATGTTTAAAATATAATTGCACCACAGTTATTTCCATCACTGAGTGTTGTAATTTTGGCGAAAACGGATTACAACGGGAAATGTTTCATCATTTACCCGTGATTTATAATAAAAATAATTTTTCAGCGTTTAGCTTTTCATATTCTTTGTCAGTCGTAATGTTCACCCAAACCCAAACTCTGCCCCAAACACATGCAAAACTGTCAGTAACAAAAGTCGAGGAACGTGTTTGTGTATTATTTACATGTGTGGAGGAAGCGAGAGAAAGCTCATTTTGCCTTGACTTTTACACTCGTTGCCACTTGAGGGCGCTGTTGCTCGTACTAAAATTGGAACATAGCACCAAAACCACTTTTATCAAAGCTTTGAAATTAGAGGAAATTCATATGTGTAGCATGTTCTGTTCTGTTCAGTTTTTTTTTTAATTGCTTTATGTCATTTGATCACATTACATGAGGTAATATATTGGTATTGGTTTATTAAATTGTTTTTGTCCATTATTTATGCAACATGAAAATGAAACGGTAGAGTAAAAATACTAGTGACATATGGGTGATTCTATAATTGGAGATACAGTTGGCATTGCAGAAACTTTTCACTAACAGATTTTTTTTTCAGTGTCTTATTGAGAACATATTTAATTTGAAAGATTCAGTGCTTGCCAAACACAAGTTACTTCCTTTTTTTACTTTTAATGAAAAAAACAGATGTCTTTATGGTATTGTTTGTCAACTCTGTTACGGACAAATTAGCCAATGTGTAGAAATAACAATAAATCATAACAGGAAAAATCCTTCTTGTTTCATTAGACAAACAGTCCTTACATTCCATCGCTTGAAACTGAGATAATATTTCACCTATGCATACCTTAAAAATAAATAAAAAATACCTATGTCTTCACAGAACCGTCCACTTGGAGCAAATATGTTTAATCTGAAAATGTATTATATACAATATCCAGTTAAAAAAAGAAATGTTGTTGAAATATTATAAGGGTGCAAAAATAAATCAATAATGTTTATTAGATTTTAAACAATTTTTTTGTTTTTTGTGAAAATAGTTCATAAACAGAGTTGACCCTTTAAGTAACAGAATTGTAAAGTAACAGAATTGTCTGATGGACTGTCAATTCTGTTACCGCATTGTCAGCATTGTTACTCTACCTTGGTAACAGAGTTTGACAGTAACAGAATTGACCATTTTCTTTATTTTTTGCCAAAAACTCCACTTGCTAGCATAAATGCTAAGAGCACATGGCACTAATGAAATCATGATTAAAAGACTTTTAAATAACACAAAGTGTGATCAATGAAAAAATCCGTTTTCCTTTTGATATTGTGGTAACAGTTTTGCCACTTTATAAAATAACTCTTGGTGTAAGAACTTTTTAGATAAAAATATTTTCTTAGAGAGAGCACATAGACGTTTCAGTGCTTCAGATCTTAACAGTGAGGGAAAGTTACATCATATCCTGTATCTTACATAGTTGTGGGAGATAATTCCACTAATTTAAAGGCAAAGTATGGTACGGTAACAGAGTTGACGCAAGATTTACGGACACACATTTTTATAAGAAAAACGTTTTTTTGGGGGGTTTTTTTTACTTAATGTTGTAGAATTAGGTAAATGACTCTTTAGGGCTTTTATAAAAAAAATGTATGAAATATTACAAAAAGAAAAGTACAATAAAATATTTTGATGATACATGATGGAAAAAATGCACAATGATACATGATGGAAAAAATGCAAATGCAAAATGCAATTCGGACAACAAGAAATCATGATTTTCAGCTATTTAAGACACTTTTTGCAAAAAATATTATATTGTTATGGACTGTAACATCTTGTAATTCATAACA
>NW_015506624.1:80704-105505 GCF_001515645.1 Sinocyclocheilus grahami
ATTTTCTTTATTTTTTGCCAAAAACTCCACTTGCTAGCATAAATGCTAAGAGCACATGGCACTAATGAAATCATGATTAAAAGACTTTTAAATAACACAAAGTGTGATCAATGAAAAAATCCGTTTTCCTTTTGATATTGTGGTAACAGTTTTGCCACTTTATAAAATAACTCTTGGTGTAAGAACTTTTTAGATAAAAATATTTTCTTAGAGAGAGCACATAGACGTTTCAGTGCTTCAGATCTTAACAGTGAGGGAAAGTTACATCATATCCTGTATCTTACATAGTTGTGGGAGATAATTCCACTAATTTAAAGGCAAAGTATGGTACGGTAACAGAGTTGACGCAAGATTTACGGACACACATTTTTATAAGAAAAAAGTTTTTTTTTTATTAATTTTTTTATAATGTTGTAGAATTAGGTAAATGACTCTTTAGGGCTTTTATAAATAAAATGAATGAAATGTTACCAAAAGAAAAGTACAATAAAATATTTTGATTACACAATGATACAGGATGGAAAAAATGCACTGACTAATTCGGACAACAAGAAATCATGATTTTCAGCTATTTAAGACACTTTTGCAAAAAATATTATATTGTTATGGACTGTAACATCTTGTAATTCATAACAATGAGTAACACAGTATTAAAATAATAAAAAATACAACCATATAAAAAAGCAGAAAAAAATAATGACTTCGGACACCAAATGTACCTGCAATTATAGAATCACTCATATAATGTAAGGTGGTCAAATCTATTTCTCCGTCAGAGATGATTAGAGAGGTGAAAATCACGAGTGAGACAGGTGAACGAGGGGAGCGAACCTCTGGCGTTTGATATATGCGCCCAGGCGTGCGGTATAGAGCCTTTTTTTTTTTTTTTAAAAGACACATTTTCTTTCATCTTAAAGGGTTTAAAGCATGGGGTAATGTAAAACAGGTGTACAATTCAACATGCAACATGATTTAACCCAGTCTATATTCTTTAACGCTGTTCTTTTACCCCGTCACACATAATGTATGTCTCTGAGGAGCCTTGGCAGTGTTTAGTCTCTGTGATGAAGGATTACGCAGTCTAGCTGGATCCTGATGGAGCAGAAATGGTTTCAGGAGGACACACAGACCGTAGTTTGATCTGCACTGGTGTCAAAAAGATTCATGGGCAGGAATGATTCGAGTTGTCGCTCGTGAGCCGGACTGCGGGAGAGAAAGAAAAAACATCAATCCATCACCAATATTTTTGAGGAACAACATCATCTATCACCTGAAGGGCATCACACGGAGTTATTTTCTGTTGGATGGGAAGATTTAGAGTGTATTGAGGCTTCTGTCCTGATAACCCTTTAGAAGGTGAGTGAGGTGAGCGGGATGAGGAGGGGACATCACTCCCCCGGGCACCTCACATGCCTGTGCTGACCTTTGAACCCCGGTCACGATCTCTTGCCCTTCTTTCTGACCCGCTGAATGTTTGACACCCTTTAGTCAAAAAGTGAAACAGTTTGCCCCTGCACCGGGTGACCTCTTGCCCCCTCTTGTCCCGCTAAGGTATGAGAGCATGCTGACCTCTGTGGCCTTTATTAGCTCGGCCTGTTATTAGTCTTGCAGCACACCAGCCAGAATATTGTTACCGTCATCGCTGTTCTTATCTTGAATTATAAGTTCTTCAAAGACGGACTGCCTTAAAATGTTGTCGTCAAAGTCTCATGAAGATTCTCCTTGCAGTTAAACCGACCACTTGCTGAGGGTCACCAGACTCTATTTATCTAAAGCTATAGGCGGTACACTGAATAATAACTTTGAACCTTGCTGCATGTGGGTTTCTGACATAAAATGGACATAAATGTTTTTTAACATCAAGCTTTTAAGTTTGTTTACATATAATATATTATTATGTTTATTTCATAAAAGCATCACATACACTACCGTTCAAAGGTTTGGGGTGTGTAAGATTTTTTTATGTTTTTGAAGGAAGTTTCCTATGCTCACCAACGCTTCATTTATTTGATCAAAAATACAGTAAAACAGTAATATTGTGAAATATTATTACAATTTAAAATAGTTTTGTTCTATTTGAATATATTTTAAAATATTTATTCCTGTGATGGCAAAGATACATTTTTAAGTCATTACTCCAGTTTTCAGAAATTAATCCATTAATTAAAAATTGATTCATCCTTGAATTAAAGTGAAGTATTAAAGTAATAATTTCCTTCAAAACAAACAAGGGTTCTTTAAATCATTTAAATCTCCTCTTTGGCATCTGACTGTAAACCCTATTTTTGGGCCAAAATATTTTTTAAGTTCCAACAAAATTGTTTATTATTATTATTTTTTATTATTTTTTCAGCTTTGAGGCTGCCTTTATAAGTGTACACTTGTTAGTTTACACTTCTAGCAGATAAGATTAAGATTTAAGATTACTATTTTGGGAAAACGGGCCAAAAATATTTATTGGTAATTTTGTCCAATCAAATGTTCTTTAGAAACTTTTGACTAGCTAAAAGCCCACAGAGAGCTGATCTGCTGTGTACTGACCCCTCTGCCTCTATAGGGTTAAATCTTTGACTCCATGAATGCTGCCTTCATGAATCTCTGTTTGGGCACTTGTAGGCCTCACACGTGATTCTCATAGAGTGCCGTGTGTCTCGGGATGATACGCGAGTGTGACGTGCATCAGACAGTTGCGGTCGCCGTGGTGACTCTGCCACAGGGCGGGACACAAACGTCATTCTACACTCAAATGTCAGTCAACAGCGTCTGGCCTCGGGCCTACATTCACCCCTCCAATCAAGGCAAAGACAAAAAGACTGCCAGTTTATGATCAGCATTTCACACTCCAAATCATTCGGAGTTGTAGCCTGTTTTTATAGGTTTTATGGTGCATTAATAAGTCAAAGTGGTTGAAGCTTGCAGGTCTTTAGTGCGTTTGCGTGTCTGTGCATGTCCACAGGTTTCTCACTGCCCTTTCATTGACCCGTGACCTCCAGTGACCCTGAGCCGTGAGCTGCTCTTTCATTCCCAGCAGACTGGTGACAGTAAGGCTAATTCCAGAGGGTGCAAGCAGGCGCCATAGAACTGTTCCCGTTTAATGATGACAAAGCACTTGCAATGCTTGTTCTCTTTTAATTGGTCTATTTTGGCCTGTTGTTTCCCTTTTTACAAGAGAGTGTCTGTGTGAGGCCTCAGGCGGCTCTCTGGGTGGGTATTTTAAAGACTTAACACCATTTCAGAGGTATATTTACTTCTCTTTATTTTAATATAATTTATAGATTAGGTAGATCATAGTGGAGATTTCACATTGTGTCAAGCATACACATAATACTATCACTCACACACACACATATACACACAAACTTTTTTTTATTGAATTAAATATGCATATATTTGTATTTTATATTTACTATATATTACATTGGTCAAAAATTTGAGAATGTGTCCAAACTGTATACTAACAAACTTTAATAAGTAAAAGATAATCATTTATAGCAGTATCCGACTGTCTAGAAATGATTATAAAATATAGATAAATAAAATAATTGAATAAAAGTAACATAGGTTGTAATAATGTTGAAATAAAATTAGAACATTTATTTGTAGTACTAACTGTAATGTTCAACTAGCAACTACGTATTTCTTTCTCAAGTTCAAAGATGATAAGAATAGGTTGAAGGTAAAAAAAAAAGACATGGCGCCCCCAGGATGTAAAATCTATGCAGACACTTAGGCTAAGTTGCATGATGGGAAAGTACCTGCTGAAAAGCATAATTTATTGTAACCATTATAAGGTCATGTGAATGTCTAGCAGGTCACGCTGATATGTCAAGGAGCAGGATAAACTTACTGATGAACTATGGTGTTTTGACACCTCTTAACAAGTTAACACTATCTCTGCTGAGGCAGGGGCTAAGCATCTGTGCATGACTTTCTCTTAACCTTTAATGTAGTATAAGTCGTAAAACACAAAAAGGTAGAACCTGTCGAAAGACAGCTTTACACAATAACAGTCTCAGTCATAGACAATAGAGTTAAATGTGGAATAGATGAGCACAAGCATGCAAACTCAATAATACCTACATACAGTATATACACATAAAGATAAATGGTTAACTGATACTTGATATTTGAATGTGAGAAATTTTAATATAAAGTGTACATTTATAATATGAGAAATAAAAGAAATCAGAATAGTTGTATTTTCTGATACATAAAATAAATATATTCGGGTAAAATAAAAAATATATAATATAATATAATTTAATATAGCCATTCATTTATTCTCTTGTAAGGTCAGGTATATATATTGTCACGCTGTCAACAAATGCACGAAGATGAAGATAAAGGTTTAGAAAGCCTCTAATCCAACACACAGGTAATCCAAAACACAGGATAGAGTTGACGAGACCGGACAAACACTGGGGAAGAGCACAGGGTTTAAATAAGAGGGGAACTAACAAGATAAACTAAACAGGTAAACATGACTAATTAGACACACAAGGAAAACTAGGTCACAAGACAAACACAGAAACCGTGATATATATATATATATATATATATATGACCCTGCACCACAAAACCAGTCATAAGTCACATGGGTATATTTGTAGCAATAGCCAACAATAATACACTGTATGGGTCAAAATTATCGATTTTTCTTTTATGTCAAAAATCATTAGGATATGAGGTAAAGATTGTGTTCCATTAAGATATTTTGTAAATTTCCTACCACAAATATATAAAAAATGATTTATCAATAGTAATATGCATTGCTAAGGACTTCATTTGGACAACTTTAAAGGGGATTTTCTTAATATTTAGATTTTTTTGGAGCCTCAGATTCCAGATTTTCAAATAGTTGTATCTCGGCCAAATATTGTCCTATCCTAACAAACCATACGTCAATGTAATGCTTATTTATACAGCTTTCAGATGTTGTATAAAACTCAATTTAAAAAAAAAATTACCCTGGTTTTGTGGTCCAGGGTCACATATATTATTTGATTGATAGTTCATTCAGGTAATGATACCCTATTATTTGTAAATTAGAAAAGGAATTTAATAATTAATTAAAAAAATTTATAAAATAAAATTTAATTTTAGAATCAGTTAATAATATTGCTGTGAAACTGTCTCAAATTGCTGTCTCAGCCGGGGAGCTATTGTGACAAAAAGTAATAAGAACAACATTTCCCCAGATGCAGGAACATCTAAATAGTCTCCATCAGTTACAGAGGCCTGTATCTGTGAAGCCAGGCAGAAATTAAGGCTCGTCACTCAGAGGGGAGGTGAATATCCAAACCCTCAGCATAAGACTGCTAGTTGTAGCACAGTATGCGCCACATTCTTAATTCTCACCGTGTGCGTTATTGTGCTGGTACTTGTGATTTCTCAACGGTCGGCTGCAATTGTCTTCATGTATACTTAACGAGATTGACTGTTAAACCTGTTATCTGGTCAACATGGACCCATTCTTCTCTAGAATCTAGAAAGCCGGCGGAAAAGGGGTTTTAGCAGCGGCGATGTGGGAATTCTGCCTTCATTGTCAAGTTATTAGTTTTACTTGTGTTTATTCCTCATCTTGGTATTGTTGATTTCTCAAACCCCGAGGGGGGACAGAACACTCATTCTCACCTCTACAGTGAGGTACTGAGACGCTTACAAGAAGCTCCTCACTCCCACCAAACAAGAACATGCTGCTTACACTAGATCAGTGTGAAAATGGAGTTTTGGAAGCTTTGGTGCCATCTTTTGTAGCCACCAGGGAATGCTTGTTTTTTACATATTTGTTCCAGAGGAAAGAGAGTAGGCCTGACTTGATTTTTGAATATTTTTGAGAAAACTTAACTTTTTCAGAATTTCAAAAGGACAGCATTTATTTCAAATCTGTCACTGTCACTGTTAATCAATTTAATGCATCCTAAAAGCACATTTGACTTTTGAATGGTAACATATATTGTACGAAAACATTTTTAAGAATAATTCATACTGGAAAATTAATTCGTTTAATTAAATTATAATTATAATAAAATTTTTAAATAATTAAAAAATTTTCTAATTTAAAAAACGACACTTCCCGTACTTTTATGAATTTCTTTGCATTTCATTCTCTTTTACTTCTTTAAACTCAAATTTAAATTGCGTCCTACATCATGTTAGCATCGCATTGCAGAAACTGAATTGGAATTTAAAATACATTAAATTCTGGTATTCAAGACCAACAAGAACGATTGATGAGGAACATGTTTTACTTGATGAAATCGTGGGGAATGTTGGTGGGATTGTGGTGGGTATCAGGAGACGCCTTGTCCTTCCAACACCTCATAAAAGTCTAGCTTTTACCCATACTTCCTGAACCTCAATTGGTTTTTCCACTTCAGTTGGTGCAAGCAGACGAAGCGAGAAGGATTCAAGAAGCATGTTCCGGTCTTAGTTAAGATGTCAATGGTGTGTGTGCTTTCTCAAGGTCAACGCACCCTAATAAGAATGCACCAGGGACCACTGTTATTATCAGCTAGCAATGAAATGGCTGAGGTAAAAAAAAAAAAAAAAGAAGAAAAAAGTAATTACTCCCAGACATGCGATAGATAAAGGCTCTCATTGCTTCGATCAGGGAAGGGATAGTTTAAGAAGGTGTTGATTTCCCAAAATGCCTCTTTTTTGTTACCTTCAAGAGTTAATTGTGCTTTACGCTGTCGGACATCTATCGCTAGTTAAAAATCATGACGTGCCCTTCAGACATAACAATCTCCGCTATGAGTTTCTGGGCAACATCCAAGTTAAATGCCCTCTGTGGAATCCTTGATAACTGTTGAGAATCAGCCGATCGGGCCTTGGACGTGCTGTAAAACTGCAGCCATCACTCTGTGTCTGATGTGGAGGTCAGCGCCAGCAAAGCCAAAAGGGCACATCAATTTTTACAGCCCTCCTGAGGACGGGCAAGTTTCTGCCTCTCTCTCTATCACCTTTCCGTGTGGGGTGAGCGGATGTTCATTGTTTCTCAAGGCTGTTATTTGTATGATGTCTGATGAAGCATGTGAAGAGGGCAGAAGGACTGCTTTCTGACCTGAACATGATGGCAATGGATGAATGGCAATCAACTATTTACTTTATGGATGTTATCTTGTCTTTGGCCGCTAATTATAGCTTCACCTGCAGTGTGATTCTGAATGTCCATAAAGTTGAGAACTCTTCAATGTCAAGTTGGTAAACAACATCAAATAATTGTATTTTTCAATTAATTAATTAATTCAGTAATTTTTTTTTTTATCTTTTGCAATTATTGTTCTGTTTAACAGTTTATTAATATTAGTCATACTTAAATATATTATAAATAATACATTTAAATAATTATAAATGATAGATTTCTTTTGAAGTCTTTTTAAGTTTAATTTTGAATATTTTGAATTAGCTTTTATTGTTTTAGATTTTTTTGTTTTTTAGGTAAATTATTTATTTAGTAAATAATTCATTTTTAGTAATTTTGTTTTAAATATTTGTATATACAGTAGATTTAATGGATTTTTTCATGTCAATTTTAGTTAAGTTTAGGTTTTTCATCTAATATTTGTATTATTTTTTATTTCAGATACCGCAAATGATAGAATTTTTAATATATTGAATATATTTAATATATTCACAATTGGTGGCTGACCAAATACTTTTTTGCCCCACTGTATATATCATAAATGATCATTTACATCGCAACAATTCATTCAATATTAAAAAATATATATTATGATAGAATAATTGCATAGACAATATGAAATCATAAAAATATTTGTTTTAGCATATTCAAAATGCTCAAAAATGAATCTTTGGACATAATAATAAGTTTATCTTTAGTCACAGCTGAAGTGTGGACAGCATGTGTACAGTTGGAAGCTCCGTTTGATTATCAGACATTATCATACACTACTGGTTGGTGTCCTACTTTCCAGCGTAGGAGTTTTGCAAACTCAGCCAGTGCCAGCCAATCCTTCAGCTTTCCTTTTGGCAGCACAAGGATGCAGCGATGGCTTAGACAGCTTCAGGGGACAGCAGAGCCAAAGAGAGATAAGAGAACAAAAACAAACAGAGCTGAGGAAGAGGATGGGGGGGGGGGCGAGAGGACGACGATGAAGAAGAAGGAGAGAAAGTTGTCAGGGATCAGGGTGACCCTGTGCCGCACGCAATCATCTCCTGCCAAATTCCGGAGATAGGAAACCAGGCCACCTTGTAATCTTTACTCACGGCAGTCAGGCACAGTGTCAGATCCACTGCCTAACACAGGCATGTTCACATTCTAAAAAGATTGTCTTTGAAAAGTCTGATACTTGATCAAAACATCTAAATTTACTCTAGAGTAAATATGTATTTTATCTGAAATTGTTGCTTGTGTTTAGCGTAAGAGCTTTGGATGGTTCCCCGTAAAGATTTCACACCAACCCTTCATTCACTTTCATTGTATAGAAAATCAGCATTAAAGGGTTAGTTCACCCAAAAATTTAAATTAGCCCACAAATTACTCACCCTCAAGTCATCCTAGGTGTATATGACTTTCTTCTTTCAGACAAATCCAGTCGGAGTTATATTAAAAATGGTCTTTGATCTTTCAAGCTGTTTAATGCCACTCAGCGGGTGAACTGAGAAGAAACTTGAAAAAAAACGTAATGATCACTTTAATGTAGCTTGCGCCAACAGTTGTACATGGAAGCAGTTCCGGGAGCATGACGTATGAGTTCAGCGTTGCGCATGCGCCGCTCAGAAGTGACGAACACGGAAGCGCAGGGGAGAGAACAAAACAAAACAATGGTCACTTATTAGAGGTACAAAATGAGGATTTGTAAAGAAGAATGTCGGAGGATTTCAATATAAGCCAAGAGGAGACTGGTTTTCCTTTGCTAAAGTAAGGAAACTTTGCTTCCTTTGCTCCTGTTAACAAACGTTGGTTTTCACGAGACTCACCAGCGCATGCGCATGCACATGTCCGTGTACAACTGTTGGTGCAAGCTACATTAAAGTGATTATTACGTTTTGAATATGGATATTTTTCTTTCAAAAACGCATCGATTCGCTACAGAAGGCCTTTGTTCACCCCCCGGAGCCGTGTGAGGCACTTTTTTTATGGATGGGCGCTTTTTATTTAACTTCTTTTGGACGGATACATGCAACACCCGCTCAGTGGCATTAAACAGCTTGAAAGATAAAAGACAATTTTTTATATAATTCCGACTGGATTCGTCTGAAAGAAGAAAGTCATATACACCTAGGATGACTTGAGGGTGAGTAATTTGTGGGTTAATTTTCATTTTTGAGAATTAAACATGAAAAACATGAAAATTTGCCGAACATGTACCCTAAAATGTAGATGAGCATTACACTATTTGCTCACCAATGGATCCTCTGCAGTGAATGGGTGCCGTCAGAATGAGAGTCCAAACAGCTGATAAAAACGTCACAATAATCTATAAGTAATCCACATGTCTCCTGTCCATCAATTAATGTCTTGCAAAGTGAAAAGTTGCATGTTTGTTAGAATCAGATCCATTATTAAGACGTTTTTAACTTCAAACTGTTACATCCTGCTAAAACACAAGTCCTCTATCATTCCATAATATTGCTTTCTCCAGTGAAAAAAAAGGTCTCATCTGAATATGCGCAGATCAAGCACCGTTTAGAAGCGAAAACAGTCCAAAACAGTTCTAAACAAATATGTTGGTTCATTTTGATGTGAGAGGACAACAGGGATGGATCGTTTTTATTGGAGGAAGCATTATTATGGATTCCCAACTCCTATTTTGGCCAAAAGCATTATCAATTAATGTCTTGCAAAGTGAAAAGTTGCATGTTTGTTAGAATCAGATCCATTATTAAGACGTTTTTAACTTCAAACTGTTACATCCTGCTAAAACACAAGTCCTCTATCATTCCATAATATTGCTTTCTCCAGTGAAAAAAAATGGTCTCATCTGAATATGCGCAGATCAAGCACCGTTTAGAAGCGAAAACAGTCCAAAACAGTTCTAAACAAATATGTTGGTTCATTTTGATGTGAGAGGACAACAGGGGATGGATCGTTTTTATTGGAGGAAGCATTATTATGGATTCCCAACTCCTATTTTGGCCAAAAGCATTCAAACACCTTACTGATAGATTTTGTTACACACAGCTTTTTAATTCACAAGACGTTAATTGATGGACTCGAGTCATGTGGATTACTTGTGGCTTATTGTGATGTTTTTATCAGCTGTTTGGACTCTCGTTCTGACGGCACCCATTCACTGCAGAGGATCCAATGGTGAGCAAGTAATGTATCTTTTCAAATGAAGAAACAATCTCATCTACATCTTTGTGTTTGACATAAAATCTAAAATGTAGTAGCTGTGCTTGTTTGTAAGGCTAGTCACTGTGGTGTTGGGCTCATAAAGCTGTTTGAGTGTCCCTATAATCAGAACAGGTGATGTTTTTGCCAGCTGACTGATTACAATGGCATGGCTTTCTTAAAAGCAGAGCCCGCTGCCCTTTCTTTGACAGTGTGGATGACCTCTCACATGGGCCTTTTGTTGGTACAGTGCCTAGAGAATACATCCATTTGCATTTTACAGTTGTTTAACAAATAGTCACCCATGGCACCTATTATCCCCCACTGTGACCCCAACACACATGAACACACACACAGCTGTGGCCTGGCACACAGCGGTTTGTTCTCACTTATGCAGGAGAGAAACTAGCTACATCTGCGAGACTAATCGATGCATTAATGCTAGAGATAGATAGATAGATAGATAGATAGATAGATAGATAGATAGATAGATAGATAGATAGATAGATAGATAGATAGATAGATAGATACTACAGAGTCAATGAAGCAGGCTTTGCAGTGGTTTATGTAAATGAATTGTTTGTCTCATTAAACTTCATTTTACTTGTCTGCTTTCAGTAGGTAATTTTCAGGTAAATTCAGTGGACAGTTTAAATGAGTCAAGACTCTTCTTTCCATAAATCATTAGAGAGTATTTTAATGTTTCAAAGTGGCTCTGTTCGGAAACTAAAGTGAGGTTGTTGTACTACAGATAAACCTTGTTTCTATGCTAGGAAATTATTGTGGATTGAATTTGTTCTCGGAAGGTTGATGAGAAATATATATATATATATATATACTGTATATATATAAATATATATACAGTGTATTTGATAAGTCTTTGTTCATCCACCATACAACAACTGTTCTTTTCCAAAAAAAAACCCATTTTATTTTGTTTTGTTTTATTTTATTTGTTGACATCTCAATTGTTTCATGTGAGATTAAACGGGAACAAATACTTTGCTTAAGTCTAACCCTATAGTAATCTGAAAAATGTCTAACTATGGTCTCTTCTGAGTTATGAAAGGGCAAACTCTGAACAATAAAATTGTCCTCCGGCTGGCCATAAAAGCATCAAGTCTGATCTCAAAGCGGAGATGAGGGGAGGGTTTGTGTATCCAGCATTGGCAGAGTTAATGTGAGGGGTTAATTTGGGTCCCGCTTTCATTATTTGGACAGTTTTATTGCAGTTGTCTGCTCAGCTTCCTGTGTAGTCCATGCACAGCTGACATTGGGCTGTCCAAGACTCAGATAATCGGACTCAAGAGTATACTGGTTAGAAAATGCTTTGCATATGAGGGTCTGTGTGTGTGGATACTGCTGTTCTTGTGTGAACTGCGAGATTCCCTCAGGGCCAGAACAGGTCGCAGCTGTACAGAACAGTGTTGTTGAGACAAGTGTGCGTCTGAGTGTGTGCGTGTGTGTAAGTTCACTCTGTTTGTGTTAAGACAGCTGATGCATGAAATGGAACTCAGGTAAGCGCGGGGCCCACGGCTGTCTTGTGTCTTCCACTGAGTGATTTTACTCTGGCGCATTGATTTTGTTTCTCACAAGCTCACAGCCGACAGAAAGAATCAGCTGACCGACAGAGGCCTGACGTTTGACAGTTTAAACCCTCAGAAAGACATCATGCAGAGTGTTACATTACACAGACCAGCAGACACACAAACAAACAAACCAGCAGAGCGGATTTGAGTCATAGATTTTAATTCAAATGTTTATTTGATATGTTATTATATTTTATAAATTGTTATTTGTTTATTATGTTATTTGTTCTATAATATATTATAATAAATATTTTTATTACACTTGGAAATAGATTTAAATTCAAAGTCACCCCCAAAAATATTCATTTATTTTGTATTTTAATGTATTTTATTTTATTTATTTTATCATAATTTTTTTTTGATATTCTAAAATGTTTTATTAGAATATAATACATAATAATAATATTCAATTGTAAGTTTTTGATATTATTTAAAATATAATATATTACAATTTTCAGGTAAAACATTGTTTTGAGTCAAATAGATTTACATTCAAAGTTTTTGGGTGAACTATCCATTTCACTTCTCACTTTCTTTTTCTACAAATTTTAAGAGCTACATCTACTGGTAAAATGAGGACACAAGCCCCATTCAGAGCCCGTAAGTGAGACCTGCAGCTTGTGTCAGCCAGCAGAGCATTCTGGGAACTCTGAATAATAAGCGTTTAGTCCTGATCAATGGGAGCCACCGCTCTGTTAGTGGCAAAATCAATACAGTTTTCTTTGCTATTACAATGGGCTGTCTTGTTGCAAATGAGCTCTGAAACAGAGTTGTCTGGAAGAGATGTCCAAGCAGAGCAACCTGCAGACGTTCAGAGTAATAAAGAGCTTAACAGCTTCCATTACGGCTGCCCTCTGCACTGAGAACAGTCATTATCTTCACTGTTTGCTGCTCTTTGAGTTTCCTTGTTCCAGGCAATGAAGGATGAAAGAACAATATGACCAGCAAACATTAAAACCAACACGAATTGCTGTTTGCAACAATTTTTGTCCTGTAATCTAACATACTACCATTCAAAAGTTTGGGGTTTATTTTTTAATGTTTTTGAAGGCTGCATTTATTTAATTAAAAATAAAGTAAAAACAGTGAAATACAGTATTATTACAAAAATTAAAATAACTGTTTTCTATTTGAATATATTGTAAAATAAAATGTATTCCTGTGATTCAAAGCTGAATTTTCAGCATCATCACTCCAGTGTTCAGTGTCACATGATCCTTCAGAAGTCATTCTAATATGCTGATTTGGAGCTTAAGAAACATTTCTTATTATTATCGATTATATTATTATATTATATTATATTATTACATTAGTTACTATTTTGCATACACAACCTTCAGTATGTCAGCAGAAAAGAAAAAGTTTCAGACTACATTTTGATAAAGAAAACTTTCTTGTGCGCCGATGAATCATGTGTAGTAAAACTAGAGACATTTTATAGCGTTTCAAGACAACATGGCATCCGGATCAAAAAGTCTATAAAATGTAAATTATTGAAATGAGATTTTCTTTTGGCATCTTGCCTCTAAATCGAATGAAACGTCAGTGTGTCGTGAGCTCATGAATCAAACTGCAGTCAGAGAGTTCAGCTCACTGTGAGAGGCGTTCTCCAGCTGAGTGACCTTTAATGCATACCCCTCATTGAGACGGGATCATTTTCCCCTGAAGAGATCCATCAGGATTCTGTGTACGAGTTTATGAGGCTGAGATGAGAAGAGTTGTGTCTGTGAAGTAGACAACAGTAAAAATTGCGCGTTCTCCAGCTGAGTGACCTTTAATGCATACCCCTCATTGAGATGGGATCATTTTCCCCTGAAGAGATCCATCAGGATTCTGTGTACGAGTTTATGAGGCTGAGATGAGAAGAGTTGTGTCTGTGAAGTAGACAACAGTAAAAATTGCTTTTTTTTTTTAAATCTGAGTGGATGTTATATTTGAGCTGAAATATAGCTGTTTGCATTGTTTGCAACATGCTCGTTGCATATTGTAGGGTTCAGGAAACTTCTGAGGTGCAAATAAAATCAATAGTAATTAAGTTTCAAAAAGATGTCATCACAGTAATGTTTATTTCTCTGTCTCAGATCCTGGTCGATTACAAGTCCATTCAGATCTTTTTCAAACCTTTTGTTTCCACACTCGGCTCAGTCTCTGAGGAAGGCTCAGGGTTAATAGCACAAATAGTTCAATGTATGTGTGTGTCTGTGTGTGTGTGTGTGTGTGTGTGTGACCCCTATCATCACACTGCCTGATAAACGTGACCTTGCTGTGACCTCTGCATGCAGAGGACAGACAGGATTTTGCAGACTCAGGCACTGGAATGATCTTTCATTATCAGTGTATTTAATATAATGCAGTCAACAATGAAGTGCTTTGGTTTTAAAGGGATAGTACACCAAAAAGTGAAAATTCAATCATCATTTACTCAACTGCATCTTATTCTAGAACTATAACTTTCTTTCTTCTCTGGAAAATAAAAGATGAATGATATAAGATATTAAGTCTTGCATTCTTAAAAATGTATACAAATGAAATAAGATTATGCTTTAAAAATAAAACAAAAAACTGTCAGTGGGGTTAGAACAACAAACTTGTTTTGAATTAAGTTTATTTTTCTTACCCCATTTGCGGATATTTTTTTGGTTTTTAGCTTAATTCTTGTACATTTTTCGGAAAAGAAGACCAAACATTTCATGTCATTTTGCTTCTTAAGTATCTTGATTTTAAGAATGTTAAGATATTTGTTCTAGAAAACAGGAAAAAAATACTAAGAAAATTATTTTTAATAATATAATGCAATGAAATTTTATAAAAACTGCAGCTGTCCAGCACCAAAATGACAACGAGTATCATGAAACTGGTCCATACAACAATACATTTCATGCATTATATTTCATGAAGTTATATGATATTTTAAAGTTATGAACAGACTAAAATTGAACAATCAGACTAAAATTTTCTGTTGTCGAAAAAGAAAAAAATGTATGACGGGGACTTGGCTCTATCCATCGTTTGTTGATTGGATTTTGAGATAAGGGCGAGACTCGATTCTGGTGTCTTTTTACCAAAAAATCAAGTTAGGGCATTTTGATTCAAAATTACAGGTATGTATGGAACATATGCACAGCATATGCACAAATTAATGATTCACAATAAGATCAATGTGCATTTAACAAATATATGAATTTTCATTTCTTTTTTATTCATTTCTTCAATTCTCCTTTTCATTGAGTCATTTGGCTCACTTTTATGATACTTTCATGGTGCATTTTTTGTCATTTTGGAGCTTGACAACCACCTTTTGTGTTCCCCAGAAGGAGGAAAGTCATACGGGTTTGGAGCGACATGAGGTTGAGTAAATGATGACAGAATGTTCCCTTCTGCCTGAACCATTCCCATGACACCTCAATCATACAGAGCTCATATCCAGATCACAAAACCCACCGCACTGTCTCGCTCTCTTCCTTATGCATCTATTATTCATCCAGCCTTTCTCTCAACGCTGCACCTCACACTGCCAAAACACTGGCGCTAATAAGGCTCATAGCTTTCCTTGTTGATTATGTGTGACAGCTTGGTCAGGAATTAGCCTCACTTTCACCCCTCTGAGAGGCATAGAGTGCCCGTGGCACCCCGCGGTCAGTCTTCTGACACTCCCAAATAGAGTCAGGCCCGAGAACTGCCTGGATCCAGTACAGCCAGCCTCCTGCGCCCGGGGTCTGGCCCATTCTCTTTGTTCAGCAGACATTTTAACCTTCATCTCAGAACAATAAAACAAGAATAGAGCGAATGTGTGCGTGTGAAAGAGCGAGACAGTGGGGGTATTTGACACATCTCCTTAAGCCACTGTGTGCTTTATTATCTTTGGCAGGCCTTATTGGTCGTGCTAATCAAGTGAACGATTTGCCACCCTCATTCCCGGCAACTGACAAATGCATTACGAACCGAGGGGAACGTGCGACCTTGAAAGTGTCACCTGCAAACCAGCTGGCGCTCTCTCCGCCAGCAGGAAATGACCTTTCGGAGGTCAATAAACTAAATAATTCACAAAGGTTATCCGCTTTGCGCTGAACGCACAACAAATCTGTTAACTCCTTTGCAGCTGGACTCGGTTTATAGCACTGATCCAGTTTCAATCATGTTCATGACACAGGACATATGCTTGATTTCTTTGCCCTCTCAGACTCCAAACATGAGCACCTCATGAATTATTTAAACATGACTTTGATGTGAAACATTTAGTGGCATTTGATAATGCAGGCCGTTTATAATGTGTACACTAACTTCACAAATTTGGCAGAGATGATAAGTTGGCACTGATGTCTGTGCCAACAAATTATAATCATTGAAGTTATCAGTCTACAGCTGCGAGCCTCTCCAGATCATACACGATCTCATATGCATGAAGTAAGAGAGTCAAACGTCACACTTTAAAGGTTGCGTAAGGATGGAAACATCCTTATAAAACAATAAAACAATGATAAATACATTATTGCAAGCCAACAGATGATAACATGTTGTTTTTTATAGTATAAGAGCGCGCTGCAATTTTGTCGTCTGCCACTTTAAATGCTCAAGCTCTTTAAAGTCGGGTAGATTCTGATGTCAATGTTTTTATTGTTCATCCATTGGAAAAAAAAAATTCTGAAAGTGATTCCAAAAATAATGTTCCTCTGTGTCGTTATTGTTATAGCTGTGGCATGAACTTCCATTTTCTCATACAATTAAAATGATTATTTTAACTTTATACAGTTATCGTCCTTTGAGTGATGGGCCTCAACTAAATCCAATGAATGAAAAGTAATTCATAACTCTATATTTTCATTCTTTTCTAAAGCAAAATTATTTGTGAAAATCAGCAAATATTGAATTATATCAAATGTAAAATAAAAATAATTCTGATGCACTGTGTATTCAGAGTGAAGCATGCAGCACATTTTATAATTATCAAGCATTCATTTTCATTCATTTTGCAGTACAATTGTAATTTGCAACAGTAATATATTTGTCTTTATTTTTATAAAGTTAGAGTTAAAACATACTACTACTATTACTAGTAATAATTAATATCGAAATCAGAGAAGTGTGAACATGCAAGTGTTTTTAAAGTGTAAAGTTTTTAAGTGTATTTAAAATATTAACTTACAGTTCTTCAAGGGTTTTGGCTGACAAAAAATTTGGGAAGCCCTGACATAATGGAAAAATCTAAATAATTTTATGCCAGTGAAAAATCCGGACTAAATCTCAAAGTATGCTTTCATTTTTGACACAAAGCATAGTGGTTGACACATGTGTATTGAAAGTTTAATCTTTGTCCAGTGTCTGCGCTATTTCTCTCCACAAGTTACATTTTTTTTTATTTGTGCTCTTTTCAACTAGAGTTGCATGTATCTCTTAACACACACACAAGTACTTGTCAATGCGGACATCTGTTGTTGTTGCCGTCTTCAGTAGTTTGTTGTTGTTGTTCCATCTTTTTCGACTATAAAACTACGAGCTGGCCAGTCGACACATGCTCACTGGAAAGTTTTCAGCTTTGTCCACGCTATTTCTCTCCACAAGTTATGAGCAATAAAAACGTCTTTGTACTCTTTTAAACAAGAGTTGTGGTTTGTGTGGGTCCTAATGCAACCTTGTTTTGATATAACTAAGGTGTAGTGTAATACTATGATTGAATCTCCCTGGCCAACCCCAGCAGGTGGGGTTTGTCTGAAGATAAAACAGGCGCTGGCTTCCATATGGCACTGATACTCACTAAAGATTAAATATGTTTACTTACCCTTGAACTAGGTACGTCAAGGCAAATACATCCATATGACTTAGCCAGTGTATGGTCTCCAACATAATGACTAATTCATGATACTGTTCCTCACAGGTGTTTATTAGATGGACTCAAATGTCACCATGTAGTTCCCGTCTGTGTCAGGATGGCCTCAGCGTTTCCGCTGGCCTTGTGCCACTCTGTAATCATACACTGCATAACTGATGTCTCAAAGCTGCTGAAACATCAGTATTTTCCAGCAGATGCAGAGGGTTTGTAGCTGTTACATGCATCAAAAGGACATTTCTCCTGGACGCAAGTCTGACTGCAGTAATGACTGTGGATCCAGTGGCTGTGATGTCTGGGAGGATGTGTATATGCACAAGTGTCATGAAACCAGAAAAAGTGCTTACCTAAATGGATCTGTCTCACACGTAGTGTTGGACAAACGTCTTATTGATTTCACTGAATTGGTGAATACCAAATGGTTCTCTTAATGTAGTACTTTAATATCAAATTCATTCTAGTGAATCAGTTTTCTCTCAAATATCTAGCGTTGCATCATTTTTTCCCCCAAGCCCCAAGAGTAACCCCTTTTCCACAGCCAATTCTGAAGATTTCATTGGTAATGGCTTTCATTAGTAAAGATTTCATTTCATTAGCATTACTGTGTGTTATGATCGGATCCATCCATGATTTTTCTGAACTGAATCCATGAAGTCTGACCTTTTCTTGGCAAGTGACTGCCTGATTAGGTTAACCAGTGGAATCAGATCTGGGACGGGGTTTGCACTAAACCTATTTAGGAAAAAATAACACATTTAGAGTTAGAATGTCTGATGCATTGTATAGAGTGAATGAATCGGTTCGTTCAGACAGTTTATTTAAAAGATTCACAAAAAGATTCACCCATTTAAATCTGTACAGAATTTTGGATCATCTTTTTCCTAGTGGAATATTGTTTAATTTTGCTGTTGATTACTATATTTTTAGCTCGGTCATATTAATTAATTTATACTGTAGTTTTTAAATCAAATTTAGTGTAAATAAATACTGAACTTTCAAGAGACAGTGTTACTTTACTGTATACATATATTTCTAAATTGGATATGAATTGGAATTGAGGATGCAAAGTTAGATTTTAAAATTAAGTAGAATTAATTAGAAATTGAAATAACACAATTTTACTTAGCTTGACATCATCATCTTGACAAAGCCTTGTTCAAAAGATTATCAATGAATAATAAATAGTAGTTATTGGTGCAGAAATTAGACTAATTTTTATTTATTTTTTTATTTTTATTTTTTTTGGAGCTTGACAGGACCCAGGTCAATATATGCTTCCATAGTATTCAAGCAGCATGCACATTCCTCAAAATTTCTTCTCGTGTTTTAAAGAAGAAAGAAAATCATGCAGGTTTGGAGCGACATGAGGATGAGTAATTGATGACAGAATTTTCATTCCTGGATTAACTATTCCTTTTAAAGTCCAAGGAGGAAGAGAAATACAGAGAGACGGAGCGAGACAGTGAGAGAGGAGTACGTGTGTGAGGGGCGGGTGAGATTTTCACAGTGTGAAGGACAAAGTTAGTGACCCGTAGATTATTCAGAGGAGATTGTGTTTCAGGGCCATCTGAAGGTCAGACTGAATATTTTATCTGTCTGCTCTCCATAATTTGCTTTCAGCAGTTGGAAACTGTTTAATCACAGACGGCGGTGTAGAGGTCATCCTTACATCAACATTTGATCTGTTAGCAGCATAAATTATAGGGGAGCTACAGTCTTCCTTTTTTAATAGCAAAATGTTTGCATATGATCAGATGTCTTGTAACCAGACATAAAAAACCTGTGCACATGGACTTCACAGTAGAGGCTAAATCTGTTTGCTGGATGCAGATAACAGTGGGGCAACGAGGGGTCCAAAGGGCATGGCATTCACACCTTGAAGGGTCACGGCTGCTATTGACTAAAGCACAAGGTTGATGTGTCTCATTTACACTCTATTTGTATCTGTCCACTCAATGCATTCCATCTCATATCATCTGTTTACTCTATAATATTTACCTACAATATTCATTTTTTTTATGAGACTAATCTAGAATGCTTAATTTATGGACATATGATGACATTCAAACACACACACACACACACACACTCACACTGAAAGCAATATGTCACTGAAATAACAGTGTCATGGAAATGGTAGTTGTGTAGCAGTACAGTCAGCAATCATTGATCTGCAGTGCCGTATGCTGAGATTTCCCCGGAGTGAGTGTTTCAGAGGGACCAGAAATACATCTGGGACTGCAGTGCTGTCCAAGTGCACTAGTATCACCGTATCTACACTGCAAGTAAGTAACGTGACACAACACAACTAGACTGCACCTATTAAATGACCGTAACATAGGGCGTATCACATGAGCTCCACTCCTATTTTGATTTACATTTAATGTAAGCAATGCATTGCATGATTATGGTTCCAACATGTCCATATGATACTATTCTTATATGCTAATCTCCAGATTATCCCTATATTGTAATCATTAAGAGCACAATCTGGAATCGCTGCCTAACACTGTGTCTGCTTAACTGATACATGGAATTAACTAATCACATAACATATTATCTAGCTGTATATTACTGCCATATCTGGCTGATAATAATAATTCCTAATTGTAACATTGAAGCATGAATTTTCTATAAGGATGTATTGTAAAAAGCGTTATACAAATAAACCTGATTTGAATTTAATCTTACCCAAACAAACTTCTTACAGTCAATTTGATCTTACAATTTGACCACATATATTAAATGATTGGCTAATAGAATTGTAAATTTTTTGAATGATTTTTGAATATTTTATTATTATGATTAGAATAAAACTACTTTGTGAACTTGTAGGCGTATTTGTAATCACACATTATCATATGACAAAAACAGTCTTGTGTCATTAACCTATACATTACAATAATGGTTTCCAGTTCATTTTGAATCGGACATAGCTGAAAAATGACTCGCGGTTCAGTGAAGAAGTCATCTGAGTAATGACTCTGGATGATTCACTGATGATTCACCATCCAGAGTCTTTTGAGTGAGATGATTCACTTACTGAGTGAGTCTGATACAAACTGCTCAATCACAAATGAGATCAGGGCTGTTTCGCAAATCTTTTTGACTCAGTAAAAAGATTTGGTTTGTAAGAGTCATTTATTCGTAAATCAGACATCACTGCTTGTGCTCTGTTTGTGTGTGCGCTCTAACAAGATGATATATGTGACAAAACGGTATATTACAGCAAAGTGTTACTGACAAGAATTTAAATTCATTTTGTTTATAATTTTATATAATTTTTTGGTCAAATTTCCTGTAAAGTGTGAATGCCCAAGGAGCATTTTAATTTTGTTGGATCGCATTGCTTGTTTTCTATATAGACACGTGTGAGAGAGAAAGACAAAGTGAGTATGTGTGAAAAACAGAGAGAGCGAGAGAGGGAGATGGTTGTTGTGGACTGCAGTCTCCCCCCTTGAACAGGGAGTTTTATCTCTACTACATACGGCCTGTTAAAACGGCCTCAGACTGTTCCATGCTGCTCTGATAATGAGCAAACAGGGACAATTGAATGTCAATGCCCCCGTGGGAACAGAGGAAATGTGCCCGGGGGGGCCATGGCCGCTCCCCTCCTCCCCCCTGTGCGGCCAGTGTAGCGCGAGAGAGAGGCAGTGTAACCTTGCGGAGTTGTCTCTTTGTCCTCTGATCGGCTCACTGGGTGAGGGGGGGGGGTCTCGCTGACAGCTGAGTTCCCCCACAGGTGGGCCTCACGCAAATAATGCAGATTGGGCTGTTTTAAAGTCAAAGGCTGATTTTGACCTTCCAGAACTTCATTGGGACGTGACCTTTGGGTGTACTTATCATTCTAGACAATTGTTGACATATTTCATATCCCTCAATTTGGTTTAGAAAATAGACATGTTTAAGGAATGGGCTCTAAGCAACGAGAATTGTGATGTATTTCCGCTCATACTTTATACCGGCAAGGGCACTTCCGGTTTGTATGGTAACTAAGAGAAACCATCAGCTGTGTGGGAGTCACGCCCCCTCACTAAAACAACAAAGAAAACGTCGTAGTTTTATACCGTTTTAAATCGACATTATATCTTCTCCATAACCATGGAAAAGACGGTTTTCCGACGTCAAAAGCAAATGAAGGCAGCGTCAGAGCACTGTAGTGTCCCGCTGTGCTCTGTGTCTTCACGCTACAACTCCTGTGCTAGTTTTCATTCCTTTCCGGTGAAGGAAGAGATCAGGAAAAAATGCATTGTAAACATTAGAAGGATCAACTTCCAAATCACGAAACACACAAAGGTATGCCGTGTACATTTCAAACCAGATGATTTTGTGGAAGGAACAAGTAGGAGGTGTCTGAAAAAAGGGGCTGTCCCTTCAGTATTTGAGTGGAACCGTGAACGCCAAATGCAGCCGCCGAGGTTAAGTGTTTGGGAACGACAAGAGCGACCACCGCTACCGGAATCAGATATGGAGGAAAACGAAATGGAAATTGATCGTGGACATACAGTCGGTCATGATTATTGTTCAGTTCCGGAGCCTGCAGCTCTGGACTTATCACTATGTGAAAATGAGGAGTTGAAGAGAGAGATAGAAGATCTGCGGAAACAGCTGGAGCAGGCCAAGGTGAATAGCCGCTTTGGCCTCCAGAGATTCGCGGGGTCTGATGAGGATATTCGCTTTTACACAAGGTAAAACCATTTTGTGATTATTATTTATGTAAGCCATTAGCACACTGGTAAAGTGTTTTTTAAAATATTTTTTATAGTTTATTAGGCCTAGTATATAGTTTATTAGTGTGATGTGTGTGTGTGTGTGAGTGTTGAGGGGTGGGCGTGTGCAAAGTCAGTGTAGTTTCATTATCTGAGAATCAGTTTAAGACTGTAGTAATTACCTAATTATTGTACCATGTGTTATGCCTTAAATGTTTTAAAAGAAACAATTTATTTATTTGCAGATTTGCAACCTATAAGCACATGATGGCCTTCTGGGAACAGATTGAACCTTCAACACACAGGATGATTCGTGTCACCAGCTCCAAAGTCACCAGGGAGACTGGGCTATATGTGAAGACTCGGGCACTTCCTGCAATTGATGAATTCTTCCTCTTCATGATGCACCTTGCTTTGGGCCTCAAGCAGAAAGACCTGGTTCCATGTCCCCATGTCCATCAAACTACAGTGAGCCGCATCATAACCACTTGGGCAAACTTCCTCTATTTTCTTTTAGGTAATTTGGTTGTTTGGTTGCCGAAAGAAAGAGTACGAGCCTATCTGCCAGAGGAATTTGAGAATTTCCGAGACACCCAGGTTATCCTGGACTGTACTGAGCTCCGCTGCCAAACGCCTTCGTCTCTGCTATTACAGAGTGAGGTCTTTTCCAACTACAAATCTCACTGCACCTTCAAGGCTTTGATAGGAATGGCACCTCATGGTGCAGTAACTTTTGTCTCTGGACTGTATGCGGGGTCAATCAGTGACCGGGAGCTGTTCAAGCAATCAGGGATCATTGACGTCCTTACCCCTGACATGGCCATAATGGTGGACAAGGGTTTCTTAATTGATAACCTGGTACCATGCAAAATCCACAGGCCTGCTTTTGTGACCAAGGGCACACAAATGTCTGCCGGAGAGGTGATACACACTCAGTCTGTGGCCAGGCTCAGGGTGCATGTTGAACGCCTGATCCGGCGGGTGAAGGAACATAAGTTGTTTGACGCAGTCATCCCCTTGTCCATTTCTGGTAGCATTAATCAACTGTTTGCCGTGTCATGTCTTCTCATTAACTATCAGAATGGACCACTTGTCAAGGCATGGGCCCAGTGAGTCTACAGTGTCATTCTTGTCTGTGTACTAAGTCTTTATTTTGCACATTGAAATATTGTAAATATGGTCTGGAAACTGTCTTAATTTTCTTACTATGATTGCCTATTAGATTTTTTTTTGCTTGTTACTTTTACCTCATCTGGGATGTTTTTTTACTTGCCACATATAATTCTGTCAACTATCAGAATGGACCACTTGTCAAGGCATGGTTTGAAATATTGTAAATATTTTCTGCAAACTGTCTAATTTTCTTAATATGATGGCCTGATGTTTTTTTGCTTGCCTTTTGACTTACCACATATAGTTCGTACCAACATTCTTTCATTACTGATACCTGATAATTAACATTCTTCTTGACCAGTTGGTTCATTAAAAAAATAATTTTACCATCCAACTTTTGACCTCCTTCCTTTGTTGGAGCAGCCATAGTTAAACCTGCAATTGCAACACAGTTCTAATTCTGTCAATCTTCTGCCACCTGCTCAAATCTTTATTTACAACTATGGTGAAAGACCAGACTAAGATACAGTATTCTCAAGTGCCTTTTCTATTTATTTGAATGTTATAAGTTATATTTATGAATTACATTTATTATGATAGTTACCTACAACATTCCTTCGCAATTATTAATGCAAATAAATACGTACACAAAATCCCTTTCAGAGCCCATCAACAGTAACTTGATGGTCCATGGGCACTTTAAGAAAAGCTGTAATATTGTATGCTACTCTACATTGACAGTTATGTAACAGTATAAAAATATCTGTGAACAACAGCAGTATACAGTGTAACAGTAAAACAATAACAGTATGTGTACTGTATACTAAGTAACAATTTCCATTTTGTATAGACTTGCTCACATGAACAACAGATCAGTTAGAATACTGTATAGACTCACAAAAATAAACAATAGATCAGTTCAAATATTGTAGATTTGTAAAAATGAACAATAACACCTGAACTCACTGAACTGATTAATGAACTGATTGAAACTGATTAAACTTATTGAAAGATACTATGCCCAAGGCCATTGGAGTGACTTACTGCAAACACTTCTGTATGTAGTGGTAAAAGAAAAAATGATCTGCTCTGTCTCTAATGGTGTGCATTACATCAAGATCTTTATAAATTCACTCGACTAACATGTCTTCCTGAGCACAAACAACAAAATCACACCACTCTAGCCCTGTCAAGAGCATCTGACCTTGAGCTTGCCAGTAGTATGTAGCGTCTGGAACACTCCAACACACAATATATATTTTG